>NC_057814.1:631833024-631838199 GCF_018294505.1 Triticum aestivum | reverse complement strand
CAATGAGCTAGCTATGGATAAAATGTAAGGACCCTGCTCTTGCTTCGATCTATGAACCAGCATGGCAAAGTCCAGCTTGAATATGCTCCTCCAAGAGTCAAACCAAGGCTGGATCCCCCTAAAGTGTTTGTCGTTCCTCTCCTTCCAGATCCCCCAGACTGCCACAGCAAAAACTTCTAGGAACATCGGCCGAGCCCACCTGGCTTTACCCTCATGCAACATTGTCATCCTACAAGTGACATTTGGCCAATGTATTCCAAGGGCATCCCAGCATCTCTGACTGAAGGGGCAGGTAAAGAAGAGGTGCACGACGTCTTCCTCAGGCGGGTGATGGCAGAGAAGGCAGGTGTGGTCATCGTTCTGGATTTTGTAATGTCTTCTTCTGAGCATATTCCTAGTGTTCAATCTATCGGCCATCAGCAACCACAAGAACACTTTCCACTGCATTGTACATTTGGTTTTCCATATCCATCCGAAGGCCTCATCAACCTGCACCTGACTGAAGCAGTGAGCATAATATTGAATGGACCGTAACTTATCTCGTCCCCAGACACATGACCACACATCCTTGCCATCAGTGAGCGAAGTGTCCAAGGTCTCAGACTGCAGCCCAGCAACCTCATGTCGCGCCTCCAGTGATAGCGGTAGGTGAAACACTTCCCCCAATCGAGCAGAAGACAAAAGTTGCCGCACTGATACATCCGGTTCTCTGGCAAAAGAAAAAGCTCTTGGAAATTTGTCTTGGAAAACTTCACTTTTACATTTTTCTTTCCAAAACAGGATTGTGTCACCTGCGACCACGTCCGATTTTGTGGCCCCTCTATATATGTCCGATAGCTGCATGAGGTCTCTCCACCAAAACGATCCACACGGTTCCGAAGCATGAGGTATTTTGCCTGCATAATAAGTATCCCAGACCAAACTCACCCAAGGGACATCGCATTTGTTATAAAATTTGTGAAGCTGTTTCAGCAGAAGCCCTTGGTTTTGGACCTTCAGATCGATGATCCCCAGTCCTCCTTTGTTCTTAGGTCTGCACACCATCCCCCATGCCACCAGCGAGCTGCCCTTGTATCCATCGTCCGATTTCATCACCCAAAGGCAGGACCTGCACAGTTTATCAAGGTGCTCGATGATCTTAGGGTTTATCTTGATGGAACACATGGCATATATGGCCAAGGAGGTGACCACCGAATTGAGCAGTGTGAGTTTGGAGCCATAGTCCAACAATGAGGCTGCTGCCGGAACTCTCCTCTGAACCGAGATCACCAGTGGCATCAGGTCAGTTACACTCGGGTGCGTGGTGCCCATGGGCAGTCCAAGATACGTAAACGGCATCTGGCCAATAGAGCAGCCAAAGATAGCTGCAATTTCTGCCGCCTGCACAGGATCGAGGTTGATGGGCACCAGGGTTGATTTGTGGAAGTTGATCTTGAGGCCCACAGATGTCGCGTAGTCGATCAAAATATCTCTCAACACTTGCGCTTGCGAGGTACATGCAGGGAGGACAGCGATCGTATCGTCCGCATATTGAATTACGGGGTAGTCACTGTCAGAAGTGGGCAAGGGTAACCGGAGCAGTCCGGTCCGACTGGCGTCATTGATCGCCGACTGTTATAGATCCGCTGCAAGGACAAAGATCAAAGGTGATAACGGATCGCCCTGTCGAACCCCACAAAGGCACTCAAACTGCTTCCCTGGGGCGCCATTAAGCAGTACTGCAGTGCTTCCCGAGGAGAAAATGCATTTGATCCACCCCAGCCACTTATCATCAAAGCCCATATGAAGCATGATCTCAATCATCGGCTCATGTTGAATAGTATCAAATGCCTTCGCGAAGTCAAGTTTCAGAATACAGCAGGCTCTCCCCGATGCTTGGCATTGGTGGATGTATTCAAAAGCCTAGGCCAAGCAGTCCTGGATCGATCTCCCTTTGGGGAATCCATACTGGTTCCGATGAATGATCTTAAGCACGATTTTCTGTAGGCGATTAGCACGCAATTTAGTTATGAGTTTCAAGCAGCAGTTAAGTAACGTGATGGGCCTAAAATCGTTAGTAGTTTCTGGCGATTGGGTCTTTGGGATGACCGTTATGAAACCAGAGTTCAGGCTCTGGAGATCTAGAACACCATCATAGAAGTCTTTGCACAGTCTGTAGAAATCTTCTTTGATGATGTGCCAGCATGACTTCAGAAAGCAGCCATTAAATCCATCGGGACCCGAGGCTCTATCAGAGGGCATTTCACGAACTATTCTGTCAATGTCCTCATGCGTGAAAGGTTTGGTTAATTCATCCAGCCCCTCCACCTTCTTAATGATTCTTGACAGATCAAACTTCATTTCATACTCCCTTTTTTTCCCAATCTCTCCTTGTATGTGTCAAAAAGTTCTTTTGCTTTACCCATATGGTCCGTCACCACCGTACCATCCTGGAGTTTGAGTGAGGCTATGGAGTTTTTGCGATATCTTTCAGACGCCGCCGAGTGAAAAAATTTGGTGTTATCACCTCCACAGCTGAATCATTGCACAGTGTACCTCTTCTTCCAGTATTCTTGTTTATAGCCGAGGAGAGTTACCAGATGATCTTTGAGAATCGACCTGAAGTTGGCTTCAGGTATTGTGAGAGGCCTTTTATCCTCGATATTATCAAGTTCCAGAAGTGCCCAGTTGGAGTTATCGATGCACAGGTTCAACCGAGAGATCTGTTTGCTCCAACGTTTAAGCGCAGATCTCAAGTTCTTGAACTTCTTGCATAACAATTTTGCCAAATTGGGTGCATAGCAATATTTCTCCCAAGTAGATTGAACCAAATCAAAGAATCCTGGGTGGGAGATCCAGAAATTTTCAAACCTAAACACCTTACTTTTGGGGACAGAGGTTTCTATCGAGATCATACATGGCGTGTGATCTGACACTGCCTTGGGAAGGGGTCCCACTGTGGTGTTAGGATAATTAGATGTCCAATTCGACGAGGTGAAGAACTAGTCAATTCGCTCAAGCAGAGGCTCAGTTTGCATGTTACTTCACGTGTACTGCCTACCCTTAATAGGTAGCTCGACAAGCGCATGTGACTGAATGAAATCGTTAAAAGTAAGCATGTCATTAGCATGACCCCCCGGTTTGTTACGATTATCAGGCGCTCTAATGTAGTTGAAATCACCACATATTAGCCAATCCTCATCATCAGGTATATCCAGGTCAAACAACCATGAGGTGAAATCAACTCTGCCTGGCCCAGCACACGGGCTATACACATTAATAAGTTTCCAATTCCTGGTTGTTTGCAAAGAAGTAAACTGAACACCCAAAGCAAAAGATTTAGAGCAAAACACATTGCCAGTGAACACAGAGCTGTCCCACAATACAATTAATCCACCAGAGGCCCCCTGAGAGGGCACCACCTCAAACTTATCGAATTTTTTAGGACAGAAGAGTTCAACAAAAGCAGCATCAAAGGTAGCACGCTTAGTTTCTTGTAAACAGATAACTGAACAACCACTACTACTGATAGCATTACACAGCGCCAACTTTTTTTTGTCCGAGTTGATCCCTCGGACATTCCAGCACATGACCTTCCACGCTTTAAGCTGCATCGGGATCCGTGACCTCGCTCTTCTGCCCACCTTGACTAGGGAGCAGCTTCTGCTTGCTTAACTGACTCGGATGTACAACACACATATTAGTGCCTCTGGATTGAATAGCGTGGATGGAAGTATGAGGTGGGATAACATCAGATACCTTGTCATTAGGGGATAGGGAAGAGATGGGTCCTTCCTAGGTTTGACCTTGGAAGTTGCAGCTCTCTTGTCAGAAACAGGAAGGACCCTAAACCCAACATATTTGTTCGAGTGTGCACTACGACGGAGAAGTACAGTGTCCACATGAGCCGGCTCCTTGAGCATCATATGACCAATCGGGTCCACAACACGATCCACATAGTCTGGCACATCTTGCAGGGTCAGAGCAACAATCAGTGGCTCCTCCACAACTGGCACAACGGAGTTTAGACCTTCCACCGAGGCAGACAAATCAATCACCATGCCCATGCAGAAAGTTGAGCTGAAGATGCGTCCGAGGACATCAGATTCAGGCATCACCTGGGCGATCAGAGCCATGCACACACAATCAATCTAAAACTGAATAACAGTGAAGGGATTGAGTGGGAAGCAAGCTGTCCTGGGAGACTGAGGTGGTAATATGGAGCGAGTATAAATCCTCTTGAGCATGCCACCCATCCAACAGAGCAGTTCAGCGTCAGCAGATATCAACACAGTAGTTACAGAGCCTCCAGCTCTGACGAAAGCATGCTGAGCATCAGGAACACCATTGATGAAGTTGTCAGCTAACTCCTCCACATATGAGTATTCAGACCAAGCATCCGAGAGGTTGTCCACCAGATTGTGCTCTTGTGGCACACCATCCATTAGGGACGGCCCATCATACTCAAAATATGTTCTGAAACTGAATCCAGTGTACGAGGATGGTATAACTGGCCAGGCTCTCCAGCCATTGTCCTGCACTTGTTCCTTAGCTTGTTCGTTGCCATTCCAAATGGCGTCATTAGCAGCCTGCTGAGCCTCCATCTCATCTATCCTTGCTTGCTGCATGATAGTATAGTAGGGCAGTGCATATGGATGTGGAGATGCATTCAGGAGTGGTGGAGTATCCTCATTCCCTTGCAGACCCGGCACTGCGTTTCTACCATCCAACACATAAATAGGGACAGACCAAGAACGACCCAGTCCGGGCAACAACCCAACTTTGGTGACAAGCAGACTATGGGGAACTTCAGCAACATCTTTGATGTGGCACTTGACAAGAATTCTAGCTTTGTTCTCGTTCGGTCTTGGCCAAGCAAGAAGCTTACCAAACCTAGAAACCGCCTTATGAACATAATGTTCAGTCATGTAATCCATAGGGAAAGCAAGCATCAATATCCAAACTTCATATTCAAAGGCAGGCATTCTCATGTTAATCCCTTCATCATGAGGGATTAAGGTAAAATAAGAATCTTCAGTTAAAGCATGCGGCCCCTCTCTAATAGCTTCATCTCTACTCTGAACATGAAGAAAAGCAACACAGCCAACAACAATCGGATAGACAAACTCATCCTCAATCTGAAACTCAAGATCCTCCCTAATGATGCGACAAACTTCCTCTAGCCAAAACCTCTTC
>NC_057814.1:631816277-631832627 GCF_018294505.1 Triticum aestivum | reverse complement strand
AGCCGATGATCTGGCCCGCGCTCAATGTGGGCGCCGATGGGGGTGAAGGCGAATGGCCGGACCGGAAAGTTCGCTATGGCAGCACCACTAGGGTTTTTCGAGGGCTCGGAAGCAGGGGAGGGCGAGGCAAGAACAGGGGAGGAAAAGGAGGTGCACGAAACTGGGAAGACTGCGTCTGATTGGGGCCCCAGGGCGGTGGAGTTGACAGCTGAGGGGGAAGGGAGTCGTATCGACAAGCAATGAGGGCCAGCCACGTCACTTGTAATCGGGATTTTCTGTTTCACTTTTCACACCCGATCCCGATTTTTACCATGTATATCCCGCAGACCTGGGTGGCGGATATTATTCCGTCCCCCACAAAATGGCAAAGTTTGTTTGAAGATCTTGGGCCGCCATTTTTGCCACAAATCAAACTGCGTGAACACCAAGCAAAGGAAAATAATGCTTTTACATACAAAGATCACAAACTCTTGCGTAGTTTTCTCTTAAAAATTCTATTTTGTCATAGTAGGCAAAATAGCCCATTTAATTACTTTAACGGTGTATACTATATGTTCTGATATACCCTGATATCTCTCATTGCACCATATGGACATTCACGGTGGAACATCCATGGTCTGGTAGCTCTAGTCGGTGCGTAAAGATAACTTGTTCTCTGTGTAATGCCCAATGTCGAACCATGGAGGATCAACATGAGAGGAAAAAGACAACTTGACTTGTGTGTGCCAACAAGTAGCATTTGAGCCCTCCTTTTAATTTGCCATATACCCTTGCTATACAAGATTGCTACTAAATTAATTTAAAAAAATTTCCATTGGAATTTAGTCTTTATAAAAAATGTTTCCATCACGATGCATTGTATGCCCCTAAAAGATGCATGTGAGGTGAGTGTTGAAATATACTAGCCAACATTGTTCACCCACTTAAGTAAATTGATTATGTACTTGCCATTCAATATGGTATCAAGCAAGGAGGACTTGAGTTAAGAACCGGGTCAATGTACTAATAGCCTGCATTGATCCCATAACTAAGCTTACCTAGGCCTCAGACAATCCTAGACATGACAGGTGTCTGGAAATATGTTGCCCAAACTTCTTTCTCAACTTAAACTTCTGGGAACTGGTTAACATCATGAATTTAGTATGGGGCATAACCATTGGATGATTGTACACGTATCTCTTAAGCCACGAGTTTTGGCTTATTTTGATGCACATAATAAGATTTCCCATAATTTCACATTATTGACATGGGTGTCTCCAAGAATCCTATTCTGAATTGATTTCTTTATTTTGAATTATATATGTGGAAATAAATAATACACAAATCCAACTTGTTAAGTTTGCTTGAATCCATAAAAAAATTAGGTTGCCAAAGTCAGAGTGATTTTACTTCCCATTAGGGAGGCTGGCATGTGAGTCACTATCTTCACTATAATTGGAACACAAAAGCTTGGTGAAATGCATTTAATTTATCAAGTCACCATATGGTGGCATATGTTGTCATGTAATACATAGGACTTGGTGATATCCTAGTGGTGGAATTGCAATGACACATCTACACCGACTACACATGAAGTCGAACATTGTTTCCAGGGAGCTGCTAAGAAGGAAAATAGGTTCCTAGCTAAAGTTGTCTCGACCCACTTCAAAACTACAAGGTGTGCGCTATGGCTTTGACCCAATGGCCTCCGTTTGCTGGAATCGGAATAGTTGAGAGCAAAGTTGCGAGACAATAACTCCCTCAGAAACACAGGTTACAACTTTCATCATACCGTGCTCTCCAAGAAACAACTCTTCTTACTATGTGAAAACAAAAGGTGCTAAGTTGTAATCCAATTCTAAGGATTCTCGTGGTTTCGGGGAATCCAGTTATAGGAGAACCAGGAAGGGGTCTACTTGATGGAGGTGATTAGCTACCTAGGGTCAATTAGTACGGAATATCATGTCTCCATGGCAAAAAATGTGACCTCGCTCCTCCCCATTAGTATACGTGATTATCAAGTCACCATATTTGGCACACTTGATTATATTAAGGAGTCCAAGATAGCCATGAGGTGGATTGTAGTGGCACATCTTTACAGATGTGGGTTCGAGTCAAGAGAAGAATTTAATTTCACAATGGCAATTATTTGGGCTTATCACCATCAAAAGTCACGACATCGGGAACATTCGATTATGAAATACCGATGACTTAGTGTGGTAAAATTGCAATGGAACATATTCACTGTCTTGGATTAGGCTTTTGATGTAGGCTGTTAATTTTTTCATTGTCAATTATTACGCATGCCGTCTCTCCTTGACACAAAAGAGTGACTCATTCCTCCCTGCAGGCACATGCCATTATGTAATACTCATTGGGTTTAGAATAGGCAATACACCATATGTGACCATAGATGATGCACCGGACAGTTCCAGCTTGGCCTACTATTTGACAAATGTGAGTAATATTCAAGGTTAATGATTACCTCACCGCCAACTATATTAATATAAATACGGGAGGATATAAGTTAACTTTATAGTCTCTTGGTGAACAAGTGGACACAACAATAGTAGTTAACATAAGTAATGAACTCATGACCACCGACAGCTAGACCCAAACCATCAGAAGAAGGTTACACATTAGAGCATAGAACCGATATCAAATACTAAATAATGAATTAAACAAACCATGTCGGGAAACAAATTTCTTGACAAATAACTTCAATGACCAAACATCGACAACTATTTGCTCCTTATTCTCCGGCCTTTGCGACGTAGACCACATGGACCACAAGGCTTGTCCATAAAGTGGTAGTCCAACTAAAGCCCAATGCCGATGTAGGATGAGGATTTGATTTACATGTAGGATAGTTGATGTATGTTGAATCCTCGGTTCAAATCTCAAAAAATTATCAAGTTATGTCTACTTTTTTATTCCTATCCGGAATGTGGCTATAATAGATAAGACACCTCCATTATTGCCCCTTGAAGAAGTCTACCTAGATAATGATACAGCTACCTCTCAATCACAATTCTAACTCAGATGAGAAGCATGTCGAATTAATAGTGTCAATCAGGGTACTATGGGGTTGGTGAAGTAAAATAGAACAAGAATGGGAGGAAATGGTATGTTATGCACACTCATACTTGGTTAGCATGTTCATAAAAGATTTGGTCCATTTTCAACTTGTATGAGAGATCTTGTCCATGTGTTATGATTAACCTTTATCTAGTCTCAGTCTCTTGGTACCAACAGGAAGTAAGTAGAGCAACATGTTGGGTGTTCTCGTGTTGCCCTATGAGCCTCCTCCATTTCCATATTATCTCACTATACAACTAGATGCAAGTACAACACAATGTTAGATGTTTCCATGTTCGCCTATTATCCTCTCCATTTACACCTTTCCTGACTAGACCATTATAGATTCTACCGTGGAAAAATATCCCCATATGGTTATGACTACCCTTCCACTAGAATATGCATCGAAGAGAAGTAAATAGTGTTTTTGGGGTGTTTTGTGTTTGGTAAGACGCCAAGTTATTACATACATATACCATAATTTAGTCACAATCCAGTTTGCACATGAAGTCAACCTCGATATGTAAGGACGCGGGTCCACTGACATCTTGTGTGGTCGCATAGCCATAGTTAACTTCCATCCAAAAAGTAGCTTCCATATCATTTGCGCCTCCTATTAGCCATGTTTTCTCGCTTTTTTCAGTCATGAAGGTCCAATTAGACAGCTCATTTCAAACCCAAAGATGCATGCCAACCTTCTCTCATACGACCCATTGTGTCAACACACATGATGAACAACTTCAAAAATATATTATCTCATGAACTAACACACTTCTTGACCTACTGTCTTTTCACATGACCCAAGACCTAGCTCCATCGCTAGTGTTTCACAAAGCTTTACCGAATGAATATATTCTTGTTGAAACAATCCAGATATCAAAACCATCATGGGAAATGAATAGAAAATCCATTTCAAGTGGATAGGGTGATCATGAGGCAGTATACCAAATCCCCCCTCAAGTTTAGCAATAATGATAGTCAATCACAAAAAATTAGGAAGAGAGAAATTCAAAAGTTCCACACAAGCCTTCCCATTATCCTCGGGATAGAGATATTTTTGATAATTTCTAACAGGGCTATGCTTCTGGCGAAGAGTTATTTTTGCTCATAGATGCGGATTTGTGCACGCTCCAGCCATTATGAATATTAAAGCTCATGTTGTGCCACAAGCGGTACTCCTGCTCCTCGGGCGGCTGCTCCTGCTGGAGCTGCTCATGTTCAGTCGGTAGCTCATTCAAATCAAAGTTGTGGTTGTTCATCATGGAGACATGAGCCCCTCTAGGTGCCACTTTCCCTATTGCCAAGCTCCCCGCATTTTCACTCAGAACCCCACCTAAATAGAACACTTGTTAGGGTCAATTGATATGTCTCCATGAACAGGAAAACACTAACAAAATCTCAAAGAAACGGATGTGCACTATGCTTGAGTTACCCTCTAGTTATTGATCAATATTGGCGGGTCACACAACCCATCTGTAGTGCTACTTAGCAGTAATGGACGGCGGTATTGCCATGAATCTGACGATAACTAAAAATCTATTTTTGTTGAAAAAAATTAGTAGTGACGGGCCCAATATGTGGTCCATCAACGATACATTGTTACCAGTGATAGAGAGCAATATTGAGGCTAAAGATCCTACTTGTTAGTCATATACAACGCACCACTTACAAGCCCAAGTCACAACACGATAGTGACTAAATCATTACCCTGTCATTTAGATCACAATTTAAAACTTGTAGCCCCACACATCAAGCTCATTATTCATTCCTGCTATCATTAGTCCCTTCTCTAGCTACTAGCACACTTGTCTACATGATTTGTCCTCCACAGAAACACACACTTCCCTTGTTAATCGCTCATCATGTCATACCCTTCCCCCTCTTCCCCAAAAATGAACCCTCTGAGGAAGAAAACTTGCGCTGGCCCTCCACCTCCTCTAAATGTTGTCATCTCTGCAGAATCTAGCATGGATGCTGCCTCCAAGAATTCATTGAGTTTTTCCGAGAGGAGGAACAACCAGGTCCAACTCCCTCTGCCACCCAGGCGATGATGGTGTTCACTTCTGCCTCGGTCCTTGCAGCATATATACGGGTCAGTGCTCATGGGCCGATGGTGCAGCATGGTCGAGGCCTTCTCCGTCCGGCTTCTCGGCGCCTATTCTTCAAGACACTCCCCACCATTGTTTCCTCTATCCGGATCCCCAAATCTATGGCTTCTCCAAACATGAAATGGTGCAATATATTGAGGAGAAGAAGGTTCGAGTAGTGGAGACTACACATTATTGGCAAGCGTCAGTTTTGGACTGGCCATGGCCCGATTTTCTTTTTCGATTTGACCATCATTTGCGGACACATTCATCTAAGTGGTTTATTACTTCTCCACTAAGTATGGACTACTGACGCGTGTTGAACCCATCACTGCTAGGTGTTTCTGGACCTTCACCAGTTAGGCATTATGGAGTAGTGTCAGCATTTCTGGAATATACAATGGAGAGAGAGAGAGAGAGAGAGAGAGGAAGAGCATGCGAAGAGGGGCTATATGCAGGGAGAATAACCATGTAGTATGTCCCTGTTTGAGGTGGAACAACACACCGTGACATGCCTTGAAGGTGCATGAACTACTTCTAATTTTAACATACCAAAAACGGATATGATTCATTAAAACCTACTGAACAAAATACATTCCATATCTATAAACATTAACACTTATTATATTAGTAAATGATTCCTGTTAATAATCAAAGAACAAAGCAATGTTTAAATATATAAGTGTTTTCCATAAAGAAGATAATGTCGTCTCTCTTTTTGCGACTTTGTTTCTTTGGAAATGATTTGTTTATGGTCGATGATTTCTTTGTGTCTGTCCACCTAGAGCTGTTCATATCTGCTGAAATTTGCATCATCCGCAAAGTATGCACCTATATGTATCACACTCTTAGTGACGTCTTTACATGCGACAAGACTTCTTTCGAACGAAACTTGTACACTAGCTAATGTATTTTCCTTAAAAAAAGAAGAGCTAACGTCCTGGCTTCCTATATATAGAGGTGACTTATGAGCTGGATACAGCCACCATTGTAGAAAGCCAAATGAAGCACAAAGCCTTCACCCCAGAAAAAGTACCAATGGAAGGACTGAGAGGAATAGTGGTGGTGGGCCCACCATGAAAGGAAATGCTAAGGGCGACTATAGGGGACCAACAGGTAGTGCTAGGGTTAGGTTTTTATTCATCTATTGGTCGATGACGGGAGAGCAGGCGTGCCATGGACCGGCAACTCCAGTGAAGCGGGCGATCAACGATCGATAAGCCGAGAATCTTCAAAGTCCCTGACAGACGATAATGCTTCCAGGAGGCAGCGAACCTCTCAACCAAACAAGGAGCCTTGAACTTGACACAAAAGGAACTAATAGGTCTCATGTTTGAGGATCTAGATTCTAGACCGACCGAGGCCTACTAAGTGGTCAGATGTTGGAAAGGCGTGCTCAATTGCGCAAATCAACATCAACGTGTTTGCTAAGGCTATGCAACAGGCATGGGGACTCTACTAGGAAGCCGAGATAAGTCACATTGGCAATAATATCTTCGTCTTGAAATTTGACAAAACGGAGTCTAGAAGCACGCTCTATATAATGGACCGTGGAAATTTGGTTTTAGTGTGATGGTTTTGAAGAATTATGATGGTAAAACTAGGTCGTCGAAGATAATGTTTGGGATGACGGAGCCATGGGTGATAATTAAGGATCTCCCCCTATTTATGGGGGGGGGGCATCTCATAGTTAGAGCTAGAATTTTCATATTCGTTTCGTTGGTTAGAGGCTTCTTCCTCCACTCTTCAGCGAAAGATGAGGGGACTGTCTTGATTTTCAATTTGAGATGATACATCACTTCTGGATTGACTGCGCTAGACCAGCACGTGCTGATGAAAGATTTGAACCACATGTTGATTCCTCACCCCAGTTGGGTGAATGGTTGAGGGCATCACTCGAACATAGCTCCTCACACACAGAAACATAGTAGAAGTCGGCGATAGAAAGTGGGAAATTTAGTTTTGGGAGCACTAGGTCAAGAAGGTGCATCTATGTTCGCAGGGGGTATGCAGCGTTGCGCCACCTCCCATTTAGGCACATGTGCAACAATGCTTATACACCCAGGAAGGACCAATGCAAGCAAGTTCGGTGACATGAACTAAGGGATGATTTGCAATTGAAAAGGATGTGGACGCTGAGGAAGCAGCATGAAAGGAAGGAGGGCATAAAAAAAATTATATGGAAAGAAAGGGTGCAAGGCGACTGGGCAAAGAAGACCCATCTACCTCGAGGCAACGCAGACGAGGCACTTTTGTTCACAATACGAGGAAGGGTGGTGGTGATCACCAAAGGCATGGCAAGGATTATCGGCTAAAGCTACCGGATAGGAAGAGAGATTGAAGCAAATTTGTGTAGCTAAGGGAGGTTAACTAGATCCTGATAATAAATTTATCTGTGACAGTGATACCTCAACAAAGTATTCTTTCAATCACAACAACTAGGAGATTACTTGAGGAGTTTCACATAAATGGAGCGCATTAGGGAGAGCGTAGCCAATAACAGCTTTTCGAACCTCTGTTTTAGTAGCTACCTGTACACACGGGACAACAAAAGGGATGATGATGAGAACATTTAGGTACATCTGGGCAGGGGTCCATGCAATGATGATTTCATGCACTCATTCTAGGATACATCCATTGAACATGTTCTCATGGAGAAACATACCATGATTCACTCATTATTAGAGCACTAGACAAATTGGTCATTACCACAAGGAAGAAGAGGGCGTTAACATTTGAGGAGAGGCGGATGCCCCATGGATGCGTGGGAGTGTGCATGTGATAACAACTTTGGCTAGAGTGCGTTATACGGGAAGCTTAACAATGTCACAAATGATATGCAACATTGGAGTGGCTCGGTGTTTTGTTCGTATGTCCAGACATCACTAGGCACAAGGTCAGCTTCGATGGAATGGAGAGAGCGTTGGGATCTAGATCCTTGGTGGAGATCCGCGAGATTGAAGCGTATCTTCATCTGGTTCATGCATGGGAAGAAATAATGTATATGCAACATGCTCGACTGGAATTGCTCGAGGAAGACGAACAAAGCGTGAGCGCGGATGGCATGAGATGTACTACTGACAATGAGATGGGGAAGATGTCGGCCGATTTCTATGCTTAGTTGTTTTCTTGAGAAGGCTCTGCGGAAGCTCACCACATCTTAGCTCACATAAAACCATGTGTGATTAATGATATGGATGAGAGGGTGGACACGGATGTGATGGATGAAGAAATTGAGAATGCACCATTCTAAATTGGACCGACAAAAGCGCTGGGCCAGACAACCTCTCGACTATGTTTACCAATTTCACTAGTCGTTGCTAAAAATGATGTACGTATAGTAATAGGGGATTTTTTTAAAGGAGTTGTTGCATCGGCAAACTTCAGTGATACGGTTCTAGTTCCGATCCTAAAAATTAACTCACTGGATATAATTCCTCAAATTGGATCAATCAGCTTATAGAACACACTCAGTCATATTGCTTCAAAGGGCTAGCGAATGGTTTGAAGGTTCTCCTGTCCATAATGATCTCAGAGGAGCAAAGTGTATTTATTCCGGGTAGGCTTATCACAGACAATGTGTTGGTCACGTATGAGTGTGTGCATGCAATCAGGTCAACAAATAGAAAAAAACCAATGTTAGCTCTTAAACTAGACATGATGCAGGCCTACAAGAGGGTGGTTTGGATTTTCCACAATCTCATGATGAGAGCACTTGGTTTCTCAAATAGGTGGATCTTGATGACTATGACATCTGTTACCCCGACCAGGATTTCTGTCAAATCGAATGGAGGTTGGTCTGTCATTTTTACACTATCAAGAGGGATCTGACAAGGAGACCCACAATCCCCCCATTTGTTTATTTTTTGGCGTTGCTCATGAATTGTCAAAGATAAGGAGATCAATGGTGTACATTTTGGTAGCACTGGCCCCCATGTAGCCTATCTTATGTTTGCAGATAATAGTGTAGTATTTCTTCAAGCATCAAATATCAACTTTGTGACCTTAAAATAGATCATGTTTGACTACGAGTTGGCCACAGGACAAATGGTAAACCTTCAAAAAGCCTCAACTTTCTATGGAAAGGGAAGCAAATAGGAGGACAAAGTTTTTTTAAATATTTTTGCACTGATCCCAAGGCATTAAGCAAGCATTATTTGGGGCTCCCAACCGTGGTGGGTAGGTCAAAGGAAGCAAATTTTAAATATGTTAGAGAAAACTCAAATGGCAAAGTGATTGGATAGGAACGACAAGGTATCTCGAAGGCAGGAAAGGAGGTGCTAGTAAAATCAGTGCTTCCAGCAACACATACTTACACCATGAGTTGCTTTCAACTCCCAGAGAAAATGTGTCGGAACTAAACTATGGGACAATATGTAAAACGGTTAGTACCCATAATAGGGTGGTGAACGCGCCGTATGTACTAGAAGGGAGTTGGCACAAGGGTTTTATCCAGGTTCGAGCCCTCAGTGAGAGGTAATACCCTACATCCCGTATCTGATTTTGCTTCATTGTGGAGCACCTTGTGCGAGGGGTTTACAACGGAGATGAAGTATAAGGCTACCGAGAGTATAGTGTACGAGAGTATATGTGAATGATAACCCCTTGCCCTACCTTATATAGGTGACGAGGGCTAGGGATTACAAGGAAACCACCAGATCTCATATCGTCGCCATGTTAGCTTGCACACCCAGATGCTCTCCCGGTCCTTATCCGGGCTCATGAGCTGCCCTCGTGCGCTGATCCTCCACTTGGCCTCTTGGGCCTTGAGATAGGCCTGCTACCGGGCTTCCCACTTAGAGGACACCCCTAGTGTATTGCACCTTCAGTAGCCCCCGAGTGTGTCTAGAGTTGGAGTTATGCTTAGCTTCAGGAGTGAGAGCCCAGGCGGCCTCCTTCTCTCTTGTTGGCTAGTCAGACAAGGCACTTGTGACCACGCGACAAGCCCGATTCCACACATGCAGTCCACCCACCCTGCCATTTAATCTATTGTGATCACATACATTTTAAACTATCGTTGTCAGCTCTTTTCCAACTATAATCGGTTGTGGTAGGGCTCAAAAAGTATGGCTCATGGGGTGGATGTGCAGTTGCTCGCTTATTCAGTAATGTTGATACTTGGGGAAACAAATTTCATCATCATCAATATTGCTAATGTTGATACGTTACTGATGTTCCAAGTTCACTCATGTGTATGTACATAAAAATGGAGATGAGATGTGCAATGTCAACCAATACTGTTGCACGGCCGACCATCGCTCATCGGAGTGCTGCTAGCCCGGGCGTTCAATGCTATAAGCCGGTCACGTGATGCTGCAAAGCTAGTTGTCAGTGAACTTTTCATTGCTACAAGGTGGTTGACAGTGCCGCAAGACCAAGGCATCGATGTAGCATGGCACGTCATTGGCATTTTTTCTTTGCCGCAAAACGGTGCACCGGTGCTACAAAGTTGGGGTTATCACGTGTTGCAATTAATGTCGTTTTTAGTGTTGTAAGACCGACCACCATTGTGCTTTTCACTAGCCTACCATGGCCACCATTGTGGCCTCCAAGTGGGTCTATTACTGAGAAACATGGGTGTATGTTGCGAAGGGTGGGGAGAGGAGAGGAGAGGAAGAACGAAGTTGGTGGTTGATTCGGCAATGATTTGTGACAGAATTGAACGGTTCGCGGGTGGGCATAACCTAGGAAGAGTTGGAAGGTGCATGCCAATGATCCATTGGTTCAGGCGTGTATACATTGTGGGTTTTCACTGATTTATTGCAGTTACTGAGTATTTGTTCTATATCTACTATTTTTTGTATAGACATGCTCGCATGTTGCAACGTTTTTATGAGGTTTCTCAAAAGAAAATGGAATTATATTCAACAGACTGGTTTCAGGAGGAAATGAGTCAGCTCGCTCTAGCGCCAGATGCCCCACGCTTGTATTCCTCTCTCTTCACCATATCCATTCGCTCTATTTCCACCATGCACAGACCCACGGGGTTGTCGCAACAATTCCTAAGTTGCGTAGCTCGCAGTGGTGCAACCGCAGGTTCTCACGGGGGGTGTTTGAGCCGATGACCAGTGCCACAAGTCACGACCCATGTGACAAGGGGGTGAGGCTTGTGGTCGCATCAATGCAACTACCTTGGTTGTAAGACAATGTTCCTCGTCGGCACGCTGTAATAGTGCTTGCATGATACCAGGCGACATCAGGGATGCGCCAGAGCATGGACGTGAGGTGCTGCAAGGGGCTGACATAATAGTCTGTTGCAGCGATGGGGGAGGGGTGGGGGATACACAGGTTTTGTGGAGGCTATGGAGGAAGACGGGTTCCACTCTCTCTGCTACTGTGTGGTGTGATCCAATGCTCCATGTGTCAGATCCGACGGCTGGCAAGCTGACTAATTTCATTGACACCTATAACGTGCCCAAAAAATTGTACGGAGATGTTTCTAGCCATTGCATGTTTCTTATAACAATTCATATGTCTTGCATGTTGCAACATAGTGCCGGCGCTCGCATTTGTATACGCGTCTAGTGACAAAACCAACTGGGTGGAACTTGATTAAAATCAAGCATGTATGGCGGCCATGATCGGCCTACTGACACGTAGCACCGCTAGACCAATGTTAACGGAAACAAAACATGTGCAGCTTCAGTCCAATATATCACTATACTAATGATGAAAAAAAAACGAGCATGGACAGAGCTAACATGCTTCAGTCCAATATCAATATACTAATGATGCCAAAATCCAGCATGGAAAGAGCTAAACAGCTTAAGTCCAATATCAGTATACTAATGATGCGAAAAATCCAGCATGGAAAGAGCTGACCAGCTTCAGTCAAATATCATTATACTAATGATGACAAAAAAACAGCCGTGATACTGACAGAAAAACCAGTATGGAGTACTTACCAACCGAGCTTGAAGCCACGATGCTTCCCCGCATGGGCGGCACCCCCGGACCAGCGCCATCCCATTTTTCCCGTCCATCTGCCATAAGAGAACCCAGCGATTAGAAAGTCCAAGGACATATACACACCACGTAGTTCTTGCACATACACATCATGTAATTCAGTAAGCACTAGTACTAATTCACATGACTAGATCAAAGATTGTCAGTAACTTCAAATCATTAGGCACTGGTTAACTTCAAATCACTATTAGGAGAGGGGGAAGTGAGTGCGGCTCACCATCTTGTCATCGGAGACAGGGTTTGCATGAAGGGTGGGGGCGCAAGCGCGGCTCACCATCTTGTCGTCGGAGACAACATTTGCATACAGGGTGCCGGCGCGAGCGCGTCTCATCATCTTGTCGCGGAAGACAGCGTGAGTACGTGGGGCCCCTGGCGCCGGGAGCGCAAGCACCTTCAAGGGGCCTTCCTGGGACTCCCGGGATTCCAGCTCCTCTCTGGTGGCCGCCGGGGGCGGGCTTTTCTGTGGGTCTCTCCCGAACTTGCGCTTGCGAACCACCGGCGCAGGCGCCTGTTGCGCAAGCACCTTCCCTTTCCCCCCGGCGACAGCGGCCGTAGGAGGCGGGGCGGGCGCCTCCAGGCTCTGCTCCTCGTGGTTGGCTGCGGGTATGGCGTTGACGCCGGAGCTAGACATCGTGGTGGATCGGTCGAGCACACGCGCAGAGTGGGTCAAGGAGAGTGGGATGAGAAGAATGTGAGCGAGGAGCAGAAGCATGTGTTGCCCTTTATGAACTGAAACGGAAGGCACGGGCCAAGGTGGGGACCGCATGTTGAACTACAGATTTATTTATTTAATACCAGCATTTAATAGTAGCATATCCTTGGTATATTTCTATTAAATATTCTTATATTTTGGTATATCTTTGGTATGCTATTAGATATATATTTGGTATACTGGTATTTAATAGTAATATTCTTATATTTAATGAGGAATAAAGATATATCACTACTAAAGAATATTATCTCTATTACTAAATATTAGAACATAGCTAATAGTACTTTATAGTAATATTCTTATATTTTGGAACGGAGTTAATAGTATTTAACTATAGAATATCTTCGGTATACTACTATCAAATATTCTTATATTTAGGTATATCTTTGGTATACTAGTATTTAATATTCTTATATGTTTGGTATAGTAGTATTTAATAGTAATATTCTTATATTAGAAACAAATATATACTTACTATTTGGTAGTGCATTTATTTATTCCGGAGGGAGTACTATTACAACCTCCGTCTGGGTTTATTGGTCCCTTTCGCATTTTGTGTCCAACTTTGACCCTATATTTGACTAACAAATTATAAGTTGTATGTCAGAAAACTTATATTGTTGGGTTCATATTTGAAAGAGGATTTCGATAATACTATTCTTAGAGTATATACCTTATTTTTTAATAGTTAAATCAAATGTCAAAGTTTGACCCAAACTACAAGGAGCCCTGATAAATCAGGACAGAGGTAGTAGTAGTCATGATTTAGTTCCCTAGTCAAATAAAAGTAATACTATCAACTTTTTGACGAAAAATATATGATCTTATTATAGCCATGCATTAAGATATAGATAAGGAATAAAATAAGTATGTTGGTAATCACCTTGCTTCTAATTTAAACTGAATTCTTTATACTCGATTTATTGATAAGGCAAAAGATACCTGTAAAGAATCATTTTTTAGATAGAATGGTTACCATTGTATTCAGAGTTCTCGGCAATGCGAGAGTTCAAACAGCGCTAGTACAATTCGGAGGCACACTAAGCCATGTTTTTCACAACTCATTCCGACAATGTTGATTATCTAAAATGTAGGCAATACAATTCATCTCTGTACGAGCCCAAGTGATCTTGGACTCAATAAAAGTTTGGAGCATGCCCTTCACATCTTCAACCGCCGGACCATGGGGTGAGCCGTCCTTCCCTTCAGAGTTCAGCTTGCTCACAACCATCTTGCAGTCCATCTCCAAGACGATCGTCTAGACTCCAACTTCCTTTTCTAGTGCAAGGACATGGCGACATGCTAGTAACTTCGCCACTTTAGGTCTAGTTAGACAGGGTAAAAATGGCATGAGCCTACAACAGACTCCCTTGGATGACCTCTCAGGACTGTAAATCATTATGTTTGTGGGAAACTGCACAACACCAAATACGGGTGTGGCTATCTCATATATATAAGGGTATACGAAGTGTACAAATACAATATACAGAGTCTACACAGAAGCTACGTATAAACATTATCTAACAGCCTCCATCAATCTTCACTAGTGTAAAAAGGGCTAGCCACAACTTTCATTGGTGGCGCGCCATTTACAACCAACGACACCACTATTTTTTTCAAATAGTGATGGCATTGGCTTATTTGGTACGACATTAGTAGGGGCATAGTGGTGTCGTTGGAAACAGGGTAGCGTCAAAAATATATGGGATCAACAATTTGTATGAGGCGTAATATATTGCTGCGTTGAATAGCATGGAACGCCAGCACTATTATATTTAGTTGTGACGTGTTGTTGTAACCGACGCCAGTATTTTGTCAATGCCAACATTCTTATCTTACTATTTTTTGGTATAGTCTTTTTTATAGTATATTATAGTTTACTTTTATTAAATTTCTATTATTTTAAATAGAAATAATGACATTTTTTAAAATATGTACTTTGAGACTTTCATTTTTTTCCTTTTTAGTTTAAGACTTGAAATATATAGTTTTTGAGCCTTCAAATATGTAGTTTCACACTTCCAATTTTTTTTCCTAATAATGTCATTTATTAAAATATGTAGTTTGGGACTTTAAATTTACTTTTTTCCTTTTTAGTTTAAGACTTGAAATATATAGTTTTGAGCCTTCAAATATGTAGTTTGACGCTTCCAAATTTTTTCTTTTTAGTTTATTATGTGGTGATCTTTTTAATAGTATATTATAGTTTACTTTTGTTTAATTTACTTTCTTTTTCCTTTTTAGTTTTAGACTTGAAATATATAGTTTTGAGATGACATTTTTTAGGTGATGATCTTTTTTCTTATTGGGCAAGCCCAAATAGTATTAGAATCCCGTGGGGGTCAAAACCAACGGAGGCAACGGCCCCCTCGACCACTCCCTCTCTCTGCCCGCTGCTCTGTTCCGTTCCATTTTCTCTCCGTCTCTCGCCGCTCGTCGTGCTGCTTCGATTTCGGCCGGTTTCGGCGATTGCCGTCCTTCTCCGGTCCCGAGGTACACATCTGAGCCTCCCACTCTCATCTGGTCCATTTGGATTTTTTTTTAATTAGAGGTGTGTTTCGCATCTGAGCCTCCCACTCTCATCTGCTAGGGTTTCGGCAACGGTAGCAGGCCACGGCGACGGAGTAGATTGTAGGCGACCCTCGGCTCCAACCCAGGTGAGCATATCATCCCTCCTCCCTCTTTTGTTGTAGGTCACTGCCACTGTAATTTTTTATTTGCATCATTGGGGTTCATCACTCCTAGGCAGTGACAATGTGCTGTACTTGTCTAGAATTAAGGTAGATATATTTTTCAATCTTCGGTTAGCAGTAGCTGTAGAAACTAGAAGTCCAATCGGTCAATCGAATTAAGGTAGATATATTTTTAAGTCATCATCTTTGGAAGCATTTTAAATTTTGAAACAAAGTGTTTGAGTTGCTGTTGTAATCCATAAATACCTTGAGGAAAATCTACTATGTAGTACTTTTTCACCAAAGAAAATTTCCACTCGAAAGTAATGCTCCAAGTTAGGTGTGGAAAAATAGTTGAGTGTCCAAAGAAAATTTCCACTCGAAAGTAATGCTCCAAGTTAGGTGTGGCAAATATAGTCACAATCCAATAGTTCTATACACTACATTGCTATCTAGTTTAATTAGTTCTATACATGCTATCTAGTTTAATTAGTTCTATACATTCCAATATTTATTGAGTGATATGAAATTGCATATTATCTTGATCGTATACGCATTGTGTTTGTAGGTCATGGCCAATTCTGGAGGTAACAATGAGTCGGTGTGTGATGTGGACATGGCCAACAATGAATTCTTAAGCACTTAGTACGTCATCAAGAGCGTGCAAGGGGCAAATGATGAGCTAAAGGGGGAGATTAAATAGCTACACAAGGAGACTGTTTAGCTCGTTCAGGAGAGTAATCATCTTAGGGACGAGAGGGATAAGCTCGTCGAGGATCGGGATAAACTGAAGGAGGAGAGGAGACACCTCAGGGCTCAGAGGATTGACCTGAAGATGGACATAGACCATTTCAAA
>NC_057814.1:631802634-631815981 GCF_018294505.1 Triticum aestivum | reverse complement strand
AAAGAAGATTCTCTAGCTGGGCATACTCCTTGATGAAAACTAGTTCATCTTATTATTTGTTGATGATCGAGTAACTAGAGTACTTGAGTGAGCAACTTTTGTGAAGTTTAATTCATATCAACTTGTTGAGTTCATGAGCCTCTTCTGTAATGACTATCTATTAAGTAAGTACCTAGTGTTGATGAGTATATTGTGTTCAATATTATCTATTAACTAAGTAGCTAGTGTTGATGAGAAAAAAACATTTATTACCAAAAAAAACCATTTGCTGGCATTGGACAAGTAGGGACGACAGAGTTACGATGAACTTAGTGCTGGCGCTGGACTGGTTACACGCCAACACGATGTACGATACTGCTAACGTGTCAACCCGCGCCACCAGTATTTCTTAACAATGGTGCCATATTGGTGGCGTTGGGTGTCTACGATAGCAAGGCACTATTTGCCACGCTATAGCTAGGCTTTTTTTTCCACTAGTGCTTAACTGTGGCCTAAAGTACAAAACAAGTTAAGACTGCTCCGACAACCTTCAAACTGAGGTTGTGGAAGTGGCTTCGTGAAGATGTCGGCAAGTTGATCTCTGGAGGAGATGAACTTGATATAAGAACCTTCTGTGCAACACATTCCCTCACAAAGTGATACTCAACCTCGATGTGCTTGGTACGAGCATGAAAAACTGAATTAGATGAAAGATACGTCACACCAATATTATCACACCAAAGAACCGGTAGTTGCTCTTGAGAGACTCCCAACTCTCTCAACAGAGACTGTACCCAAATAAGCTCAGTCGTCGCATTGACAACCGCCTTGTACTCTACTTCATTGCTAGCTACTCCGAGATACTGTAGCCTGCTTGCGCTCACTCCAAGGGATCAAGTTGCGACAAAAGAAGACAACGTAGTCCCCCGTTGATCGTCGGTCATCTAGGCTCCCAGCCCAATCTACATCCGAGAACGCCGAGACAGCACTCGAGGAGGTAGACCGAAGATGCAAGCCATAGGAGATGGTATGAGAGAGATAATGCAGTATACACTTCACAACTGACTAGGAGATACTGGCACACACGGTTTACCGCATAGGAGATATCCGGCCGTGTGATAGTCAAGTACTGCAAGCCACCAACAATACTGCGGTACTCTGTAGCATCATCTGAAGGAAGCAAGGCACCATCCAAGGCTGATAACCGATCAGTCGCAGACGTAGGGGTGGTAGCATGCTTGCATTGCAACATACCAGCACGTCGCAACAAGTCCAAGGAATACTTATGCCGAGTGAGAGTCAGGCCAGTAGGGGACCGTGAAACTTCGAGACCAAGGAAGTAATGGAGAGCACCCAGATCATTGACAGCAAAATGACCACTCAGAGCAGACAGCAGACCATCAGCGACAGTCACTGAGGAGCTGATAAAAATAATGTCATCAACGTAAACCAACAGGTACATAGTAATGTTGGGGAATGTAGTAATTCAAAAAAATTCCTACGATCACGCAAGATCTATCTAGGAGAAGCATAGCAACGAGACGGGAGAGTGTGTCCACGTACCCTCGTAGACCGAAAGTAGAAGCGTTTAGTAACGCGGTTGATGTAGTTGAACGTCTTCACGATCCAACCGATCCAAGTACCAAACGTACGACACCTCCGTGTTCAGCACACGTTCAACACGATGACGTCCCTCGAGCTCTTGATCCAGTTGAGGACGAGGGAGAGTTCCGTCAGCACGACGGCGTGGCGACATTGATGATGAAGTTACTGGCGCAGGGCTACGCCTAAACACCACGACTATATGACCGAGGTGTTAAACTGTGGAGGGGGGCACCGCACACGGCTAAGGGATTGTCTGTTCTGCTACGGGGTGCCCCCTGCCCATGTATATAAAGGAGGGGGTAGGAGGAGGCCGGCCAAGGGGGAGGCGCGCCAAGGGGGGGAGTCCTACTAGGACTCCAAACCTAGTAGGATTCGCCCCCCCCTCTTTTCCTATTCCAAGAGGGGGAAGGAGGGAAGGAGAGGGAGAGGGGAAGGAAAGATGGGGCCGCGCCCCCTCCCCCTAGTCCAATTCGGACTGCCATGGGGACGGGCGCGCGCCACCTTGTGGCCTTCCCTCTCCAACTCCCTTATGGCCCATCAAGGCCCATAACTTCCCCGGGGGGTTCCGGTAACCCCTCAGTTCCCGATAAATATCCGAAACATCCCGAAACCTTTCCGGTGTCCGAATACCTTCGTCCAATATATCAATCTTTACCTCTCGACCATTTTGAGACTCCTCGTCATGTTCTTGATCTCATCCGGGACTCCGAACAAACTTTGGTCATCAAATGACATAACTCATAATACAAATCGTCATCGAATGTTAAGCGTGCAGACACTACGGGTTCGAGAACTATGTAGACATGACCGAGACACATCTCCGGTCAATAACCAATAGCGTCACCTGGATGCTCATATTGGTTCCTACATATTCTACGAAGAACTTTATCGGTCAAACCGCATAACAACATACGTTATTCCCTTTGTCATCGGTATGTTACTTGCCCGAGATTCGATCGTCGGTATCATCATGCCTAGTTCAATCTCGTTATCGGCAAGTCTCTTTACTCGTTCCGTAATGCATCATCCCGTAACTAACACATTAGTCACATTGCTTGCAAGGCTTATAGTGATGTGCATTACCGAGAGGGCCCAGAGATACCTCTCCGATACACGGAGTGACAAATCCTAATCTCGAGCTATGCCAACTCAACAAACACCATCGGAGACACCTGTAGAGCATCTTTATAATCACCCAGTTACGTTGTGACGTTTGATAGCACACAAAGTGTTCCTTCGGTATTCGGGAGTTGCATAATCTCATAGTCAGAGGAATATGTATAAGTCATGAAGAAAGCAATAGCAATAAAACTAAGCGATCATTATGCTAAGCTAACGGATGGGTCTTGTCCATCACATCATTCTCTAATGATGTGATCCCGTTCATCAAATGACAACACATGTCTATGGTCAGGAAACTTAACCATCTTTGATTAGCGAGCTAGTCAAGTATAGGCATACTAGGGACACTCTGTTTGTCTATGTATTCACACATGTACTAAATTTCCGGTTAATACAATTCTAGCATGAATAATAAACATTTATCATGATATAAGGAAATATAAATAACAACTTTATTATTGCCTCTAGGGCATATTTCCTTCAAGTAACCTCTGGACGTTGGAACATAAACAGCGATGTGTCAGCAGTGGACGGAGCAAATCCAAGACGTCGAAGAAACGAGCCAAGTCGGGCATGCCATGCACGAGGAGCCCGCTTCCAGCCATTCGCCCCCAGGGGCTTGAAATAGCTCCGCCTGGGGTGAACCGGCGATTATTTCGGCGTGGGGCCGATCGGGTTCCTAGCCACCACCCCCAGGTCGCCCCCGGATGCCGTTTTTTGAAAAAGAAAATCGGCCAAACACGACACAAATTCATACAAACTAGGCGATTTCATTGATATTTGTACAAAAACTTAAAAACACAAATTAAAATAACTTAAGAACGACAACTACGCCTAGCACTACTATGCCGCCGCCTCCCGCCTTCTACATGCCGAGGAGCCTATAGAACCGTGTGCATTCGCCGCCGCTGTTGTCGCCGTCATCGTCGCCGCCGTGCTGCGAGCCGCCGCCGTCCCTGCTGCATCCCTGACCCGCGTCGCCGATGCGTGGGGGGTTGGACGGCCCGGCGCCTCCTTGTCGTCACTGTCGAGGATGACGACGCCACCCTCCTCGTGTCCGCGGCGCCGGCAGCGATCTCCTCGAAGGCGTGGCGCTGGCGCTCCATCTGCTCGCGAACGTAGTCCGCCCTCGCCCACTTGAGGGCCGTCTCGTTGTTGGTGGCCATGGCCTCGTGCTCCTTCTTCACGAGGAGCAACCCCCATCTTGATCTTCGCCCTGACGAGGCGGGAAGAAGAAGGAGAGGTGCGGCCGCCCTCGTTGATGACGAGGGCGCCTGAGCGGCGTCTCGAGCGGCTCCAGCTTGACGGGGCGGAGCGCCGGCGAACCAGAATAAAGGGATCTAGATCACGACGAGGAGGAGGTCACCGTCTCCATTTGCCGCGGTGTCCAGGAGCTACCATGGCGGCGGGAGAAAGAGGGGGCATCGAGTACTCCAGGCACGACGTGTTGCCGGCCTCGATGTGCTTGAGGACAGCTTCGAGGGTGCGGCCGAGGACACCCCACCATTGGCGGCGCCCCTCAGAGTTGAGGCGGCCGCGATGCTCGACGTCGGTGGTGGAGGCAATATGCTCCTCATGGCGCCGCTCGAAGTAAGCCGTCCATAGCGTGTTGCTGTCAGGGGCGTACCTCGGTTGGTTCCGCGCCAGCTCCGGCAGCGAGGACCGGATGTGCGCGAATTCAGCGATTCCGTCGCGCCGAGCGGCTCCGGTGGGCGCGGGCGGCACCGGGACGTCTCCAGGCGCGTGAAACCTGCATGTCCGGGGGCGCTGGGTAGTCGGCCTCGTAGAGGAAGGGCGCCTCGTCCTCGTGCAGATGGCGGCGGCCGAAGCCGTTCGCCGCCGCATCATCGCCTGGGAAGCGCTCGGCCATTGCCGTCGGCGGGGGAGAGAGTAGGAGAGAGGGGCATCGGCGGCGAGAGGGGGAGAGAGGGGCGTCGGAGGCGAGGGCGTGTGCGTTCATCGGCGAGGGAGGGCAGCATTTATAGCCACATATGGGCGGTGGGAGGGCTGCCGCCGTGTGCCGCATGGCGGGAGTGAGCGGGACGCGCGTCGCCGCGCCTTCACTGCGCTGCCCGTGAGGCATCAATGGAAGACTGACCGGCGCGGCAGCCTGGCAGCCTTGGCATTGATTCCTGCGGGAACCGAGGTGATGAGGACGACGAAGGCGGCGAGTCGCTGACTCAGTGTGCCCATTTCTTTTCGCGCCAAAAACGTTTCCTCCGGCGCCCCGGGCGCCCCCAGCGTGCCGGGTTCGGCCTGGGTCCGCCGACGCCAAATTCGGCCCTAACCGACGAAAATTAGGCTTCTGTGGGCGTGACTGGGCCGAATTTTAGGCGCCGGCGACGAAAAAGGGCCTTGGGGGGGCTTGTTGGGGGCACGGCTGGAGATGCTCTAAGTCCATGAAGTACCTTAACATGATGACACAAATCATGTGGATGAGCAGGATCAACAAAATCTAGAGGTTACCGTATGTAAACCTCTTCCTCGAAGACGCTATGAAGAAAAGCATTATGAAGCTATGTATAAACATTATCTAACAAGGACCGCCCGTCCTCCTCTGTCTTGATTCTTGGGCCATACACCGTCAGTATTGCCTTAGATCCACCCATGCTCTGGGAGATGCCATCGTTCCTGCCGCTGAGCCACGACTTGTATGTCTTCCTGTTGGTGTGCCTGTTGCCACTGCTCCACATGAAAGATATATTTTACTAGTGTAACTCACACGGTTCCTCACCAGCCAGAACTGATAGAAGCCTTGCACAATCCACTACTGAAGATCAGAATCACTGACCCTCAATTGCTGAGCAACGAGAACGCCGACGCATTAGTGATGAGGACGATCACTGACGAGTCTTCCATGGTGCAGTGATGAGGTATTTTGAGCTCTACTTCATGCTTATTAGAGACGGGTTTGAAATTGATCGGTCAGTGATCATGTGTTCCGGTGTCCAAAATGAACGGATATTTGGCACTTACAGCTGTCATATTTGACCCGTCTAAGTTATTGTTGCAAAATAGTCGCGTTCGCTTTCTTGCCAGTCAGAAATGTGTTATATACGTTTTATATCTTGTCCGTGCCAATTCCCTAACTGTCACCACCGCTGGCGAGCCCCTCTCCTATGGGATTGCATTATGTCCGTATTGGCCGAGTCTCGACGCCGAGTACTTTCGGCGACGATGATACAACCAGCGACGAACACGATAAGAAACGAAACTCGGTGATGAACTCGATGAAGTTCTATTACGTCGAGATGTACACGCTGTAATCTAGATCAATCCACTCAGCGCCTGATCGATCCTCTGGTTAAACAGCTGCAGGCAACACAAAAACACAAGTACGTAGACAAAGGCCAGTTGGCCGGAAGCACCACACGCACGCACGCGCAAAGCTGGGTATTTCCGTAGGAGCGTATCACTCCTGTTTGATCTGTATTACTTTCACAAATCCATGGTACAAGTTACAGCTGGGTATTTCCGTAGGAGCGTATCGCTCCTGTTTGATCTGTATTACTTTCACAAATCCACGGTACAAGTTACAGGGCTGCTTGCACGGATATAAGTAGTACCAGGCTAGATAGCTACTAGAGAAATACTTTTTTTTTTTTGAAAAGAAGGATAACCCCCGGCTTCTGCATTTGGGAGATACATGCGCCCACTTTATTGATTATTTTCGAGAACCTTACAAAGTAGAACAACAATATGCCTGAATCTGCCATCTTGTTAACATCTGCCTCTACTCTTATTCAAATGATGAAGGGGTACAAGCTGGGCCACATACCCAGACCTCTCACCTAAGCCTAACATCTAAAGCCGGAGGCCCCGACCGAGTCATCTGCCGGGCCCAGGGCTCAAACCGGTCCGACGCACTCACATGTGTCGTCGCCACCATCTTCCACTGGTCCATCTTCAGAGCAGATTAAGGTGACAACCTTGGCAGGTCCTTCGCCATCGACGCCACCATGATGCCAAACGACGACATCCACCTACGCCACCCTTGGCAGGTCCTCCGCCATCGACGCCACCACGACGCCAGCCAACGACCTCCACCTATGCGAGTCCATCTTCAAGCAACGGACGTAATCCATGCTAGCATAGGGCCGCACCACCGCCGTCGCCCACCACCCACGAGCGCCACATAACCCCAAGGTTCCCAAAGCGGTGCCTTCAAGAAGGAAACAGCGCCGTGAGCGCCGCCGCCACCCAACAAAGTTAGGGATTTCGCTCGGGATACCTAGGGGAAGGTGAAGTGAGGAGATCGGTCCATACCGACGCCTCCAAGAAGGGGAACGGCGCCCTCAGGCGTCGCCGTCGGCTCGGACGGTCATGGCCGGCCAGGGATTTCACCCGAACAAGATCCCCGCCACCAGCAGCGCCTCCTGTACAGAACCGACGACCAAGAGGAAGCACGGCCCGACCAGGCTGGCCCACACGCCGAACAGGGGAGGACGGGAGGCACCAGATCTCGCGCACCGACCATCACAGAAGCCGCCGGCGGCCGCCAACGACCACCGGATCCCGCCGCCCGCGCGGCCGGGACACCAGATCCACCGCCCATGCGGCTGCTAGCCGGCCGTGCCTTGCCAATGAAGCCGCCGCTCCAGATCCGGGGTTTCCCACACAGAAGCAGGGCAACCGAGGCCCCGCCGCCACCATCCTGGGCGCCCCGGGCTTGCTAGGGTTTGGGAGGAGGGGCGGCTAGGGTTTGTGTCACTTATAACTAACTCCAAAGAGAAATACTAATGAGATGCTAACTCCAATACTACTCGGATCATACATGCACACGGACCCGTACCACGACACGTACTACTTCAGGAGGTTGTGTCGTGTTTACTTCCAACAATCATCCCCCTAAACACGACGTCTTCATGACACTGCATCGACGTCGATCCTTCTTTGAATCTCCAATAACTTCTCTCGATTCAAAGTCCGGGTGAAGATGTTCGCCAGCTGATCATCGATGCAAATGTAGTTGACCTCCATCTTACTTTTTTCCACGCAGTCCTTTATGTAGTGATACATCGTATCAATGTGCTTGCCCCTTCCACGCCGCATTGGATACTCGCGTAGAAAAGTTGTAGACTCACTGTCAACATTGAGCATCACTTCTTCCTGATCTCGATACATGAGATCACCCTGTAGCCTCCCTAGCCACACACCTTGACACTCTGCTTCACTTGAAATCGATGTCATCACTTTCTACTTTCGTGATAATCAGTTTACTACGCTTCCACCAAGGAAATATTCCTTGTCCGAGGTACTCTTACGGTTGTCGTCAATTCCTTTCTTGTCACTGCCACTGTAGCCAAGTAGTTTCACCATCTCCTTCTTGCTCAGCTCAAGACGAGGTTCCATGGAACGTGAATTGGATTGCAATATTTCATGCCACAACTTTCCAGTATCTTCCCTGCGTATGATTCCTGGCATATGGTGATCCCCTCCGGCTTTTGATGTACCTCGATCCCAAGGTAGTAACTCAATATCCCTAGATCATCCATCTGGATAAGCTCCTTCATTTGTAGCTTGAACTTTGCAATCACCTCTTCATCTGCTCCAGTTATCAACAGGTCATCGTCGTAGATACCAACTAGTAGACGATCCATTCCTTCACCTTGCTTGTACATTGCATACTCTAGTGGGGCTTTCCTAAATCCAAGAGAAATCATCGTCTGATCAAGTTTGATGTTCCACTTTCGAGGGTCTTGCTGTAGCCCGTACAAAACTTTCTATAGCTTCAGTACCTCGTGTTCCTCTCCCTCTTTGATGAATCCCGGTGACTGATTCACATACACATCTTCTTTTAACTTGCCATTCAAAATGTGGATTTTACATTCATGTGATTATCTTCCATGATTCCTGAACCGCGAGAGCGATGAGTAGTCTCGCCCATTCCATCCATTCAACGGGAACGAACACTTCTTCAATGTCCACACCTTCCTCTTGCACGTACTCTTTGGCTATTAGCCTCGCTTTGTGCTTCGCAGACCCTTTGGCATCTTTCTTGATCATAAATTCTCACTTGAGATCCATGACTTTTTCATTGTTGGGAAGATCCACAGGCTCCCACGCATTGTTGTCGTGGATCGACCTCAACTCCTCCTCCATAGCTTGACACCAATACTACTTCGTATTTGCATCCTCGAATTCCACCGGTTTCTCGGCGTTTGCTAGACATCGCCATCCACTCCGTTTCACCTTTTCTGGGTCTTTTGTCCAAAGAGCTTCCTCCGGACATATGTTGATCACCGGGCGTAGACGGTTGGTTGTAGGTAGACATGTCCTTTCTTCCTTCATGGGCACGGGCGCTACGTTGTCGTTCCCATCTCCACACGTGGACGCGGTCCCTAATGTACATCCACTGCATGAGCCACCATGTAGGATCAGCTTGCCACACCCAGTTGGGCTTCCTGCTGGACTAGATGTGGCCCTTGCTCACCACGTGAGACACTCCTGCTGGACTAGTTTGAGGCTCACGTGGGCTTTGACTTAATACTGCACCATCACACGCAGCTGCCTTGTAACCTCCAGCTGCAGCGCTCGCTGATGGGTGCAAGGCACCGCGACTCCATGCAAGACCTCCCGCTTGAGTTAATGCGGCCAGTGCTTTCGGCCTACTCAGTGGGACACCACGTTCACCTGTTATTGGGTAGTGTGGCATGGCTGATGCGCACATGCCCACTTTTGTATCAGCATACTTTGATTCATGGTCTTCAGGCGCCACGTACGCTGAAGTGACATTCGTGTCCTTAGATCGACACAAATTTCAGAATTATGTCTCGCGTCAGTACCTTCGGCACGAGTTTCGGAATCACCGCTCATGTTTGTAACATCGACACGAGTTTTTCAAACCATAATTTTGAGAGCGAACTTTTTCTTCACTGAGCACGACAATTTCTTTAGCCGACGCTTGAAGAAAATGATCCTCCTCGTCCACGAGCTCGCACATCAACATCATGTCACTTGCATCATCTTCCTCGGCCATGAGCATCTTCTCCTTCGGGGGATTCTTACAGTCTGACTTGAAGTGGCCGAGCAGATTACCGTTGTGGCAGTGGATCTTCCTCTTGTTGAACTTTTTCTTCTTTTGCTTTTCCAACTGTTCGTCGATGTCCTTTGCGGGACGGTACTTTCCGCCGCTACCAGACGCCTTGTCAAAATTGTTCTCCATCGCCTGCCACTGAGCACGTGTAAGCATCAGGTAATCATCCTGCTTTGCGTCACCGTAACTCAGTTTCATCCGCTCGTCATCCGCCCTGAAGTTACAAACCAGATCATCCAAAGTGAGAGTCTTGAGATCAATACATTGCTCGATCTCTGACACAATCGGCATGTAGCGCGGTGGAGCGGCATGTAAAAAACGCCGGACCACGGTGATATCCTCTAGCTTCTCCCCAAGACTACGAATCCCGTTTACCATCGTGGCAACCCTTGCTGCGAAGGCATCCACCGTCTCATCTTCTCCCATCCTCATACTCTCGTAACTTTTCCGCGAAGTTTGCAAGTTCGCCTCGCGCACACGCGAGTGTCCTAGATGCAATGTCTTCAGCGTGTCCCATGCCTCCTTCACAGATGTCTTCAAGATTAGATGCTGCTGCACGTCCACCAGCATCACCGAGAAGATGGTCGTGATAGCCTGGCAATCCTTCCAATACAAGGCACCACCCTTCATGTAGTCATCACCGCCGGGGTCGACGTCTTCCCAGAGCTCATTGGCCTCGAGCGCGCACTCCATCATGGGCACCCGTACCATGAAGTTCCCACGGTCGAATCGTGGATACAACTATCTCACCGGCGAAGCAATTACTTTAGCCGCAGCGGAGTACTCCGCCAGCTGCTTGTTCTTCTTGTCGTCCGACATGATCTTCTGTTACTAGAAGATCAACCTTGCTCTGATACCAATTGTTGGCCATGTCCCGACGCCGAGTACTTCCGACGACGGTGATACGACCGACGACGAACAACGATGACAAACGAAGCTCGCTAACAAACTCGACGAAGTTCTATTACGCCGAGATGTACACACTGTAACCTAGATCAATCCACTTAGCACGAAGCTAGCTTCCTCTAGCAAAGCGCCTGATCGATCCTCTAGTAAAACAGCTGCAAGCAACACCAAAACGCAAGTATGTACACAATGGCCAGTCGGCCGGAAGCACCACACGCACGCACGTATTTCTCATGTTTGATCTGTATTACTTCCACAAATCCACCAACGAACAAGCCCTCCTCACTCACCAGCTCGGCTGCTTCTCAACTCATGTGGTATTCTTCACTCAACCAGCCCATGGCGCCGCAACGGACAGCCTTGGGCCCTCGATGCCGTCCGGTCTTTGTTGAGGATACAGCGACGAGGTTAGGAAGAAGCTCTGCGTTTGGAACGATGGCGACGACATTATAAAATTGTTTTTTTTTGTGTAATAGGGCTACAATTTTCTCTCTCAGTTGGTTAGTGGTTGATTGAATTGGAGTATATATATACATTATAATTTATTCCCTCAGTAGCAGTGTTTTCTTTGCGAGAACTCTCAGTAGCAGTTGCTCACTACAGATTTTTTTTTCTCTTTTGGCCCCATAAAACATTTTTGTCTAGCTCCGCCACTGCCCCGCGGCAACCTAGTCCGGCCGCAGCCGCTCCAACGCCTTCCTGAGTGGCGCTCTCTTGTCGTGCATAGCCTCCGTCCGGCATCTCTGGTTCCCTATCCACCCTGCCGTTGCACACTAGGTCACCCACACCGTCATATGAGGTCGTATACCCGGTACTCCTGCCTTGCTCTTCAGTCATGATGGCGATCATGGTGGTGAGCTGCTCTCCTTCTAACATTATAGAACATTTAGGCTTTTCTGTGTGACTAACCTTCATGCGGATGTAATTTTTTAGGGTTAGTTCATGTATTTGGTTGTAGAAATCTATAGGGGTTGATGTATTTCAAACAATTTTTTATAGGGTTTGATGTATTTTAACTTATAGATATTTTGGCAGCATTAGCTATTCTTTGTAGAAATCTGTTAAGAATTTAGTGAAACTTTTCTAATGGTGTAGCACTACAAACTTCTTAGTAGGCAGATGATGAGACTTGATACCTTTACACATAACTAAGGCACAGCTTGCTTTGACTATTATGTGTTGAGGAATAACTTAAGTTCTTTAACTCATTCAAATCAAAGGAGTAATGTCTTTGATGTGGATAATAAGATTACTTATGTTATCTGAGGTTTATCTGTTCCTGAACAAATCAGTTGACCGATGAATTTCAAACCCGTCTCTAATAAGCATGAAGTAGAGCTCAAAATACCTCATCACTGATGCACCATGGAAGACTCGTCCTCATCACCGATGTGTGGGCATTCGTTGGTCAGCAATTGAGGGTTACTGATATTCTGATCTGTAGAAGTGGATTGTGCAAGAGGCTTCTATCAGTTCTGACTGGTGAAGAACCATGTGAGTTACACTAGTAAAATCTATCTTTCATGTGGAGCAGTGGCAACAGGCAAACCAACAGGAGGACATACAAGTCGTGGCTCAGCTACAGGAATGATGGCATCTCCCAGAGTGTTGAATATATGGTTTGTGCATGTATATTGTATATCCCGGCCCACCTCCTAGTCATTGTATAATTGAGGTTGTGGCCCACCTTGTACTCCATATATACGTGCGCTATGCACCGATCAAACTCGTTTTCAACATGGTATCATACCTGCGATCCTAACCTAACCCTTGCCGCCGCCACCGCCACCGCGATCTCATCGCCGCCGCCGCGTCCCATCGCCACTGCGCCGCCGCCCCCGTGTGCCACCACTGCTCATGCTTCCGCCGGCAAACCGCCGCGCCGCCCCAAGCCGCGCCGCCACCCCCTTGCCGCGCCGTCTCCCCATGTGCCGCCGTACCCCCCTCTCGGACTAATGGCCTCCCCCGGTTCCTCCGGTACCACCCGCAGCCGCCGCACCAACCCGTTCGAAGGCCCCGACCCCGTCATCATCCGCGATCTCAACATCCTCGATTGGGTTCCCGTCGTCATCCGCGATCTCAACATCCTCGCTTGGGTTCCCGTCGTCCTCGATCACCTCACCTCCACCTACTATGCCTGGAAGACATACTTCTCCCTTGTGTTCCGTGAGTACAATCTCCGGGATCACATCGATGGCTCCGTGGACTCCCGCTTCATGGAGGACGATGAGGAGTGGACATCCATCGACGTCACTCTCATCCGTTGGTTCTACACCACCATCTCGAAGGACCTCTTCCACACGGTGGTCTCCACCGACGATGACGCTCACGCCGTTTGGACTAAGCTCAACGGCCTCTTCATCGACAACGAGCTCCAACGCAAGGTTTTCTTGCACGGCGAGTTTTTTGGGTGCCAGCAGCTCGACTCGTCTGTTGACGATTATTGCATGCGCCTCAAGAAGCTTGTTGACGAGCTCCGTGACCTCGCTGAGAAGGTCTCCGACAAGCTTCTTCTCAGCACCCTCATCGCCGGCCTGAACGAAGACTTCGGGAACGCCGCCTCCAACATCCCTCTCATCACCAACCCGACCTTCCCCAAGATCGTCGCGTACCTGAAGCTGGAGGAGAGGAGGATGCGGATGTCGCGCACCCGGGCCACCCACACGGCCCTCACCGCCGGTACCCGCGGCGGTGCGCCG
>NC_057814.1:631794468-631802187 GCF_018294505.1 Triticum aestivum | reverse complement strand
TGCCGTAGTAGGCCCCCCCGCCGCCCCCCATCGAGCAGCAGCAGCGCCGGGGCGGGCGCCGCGGCCGAGGTGGCCACAAACAGGAGCAGCCACAGCCGGCTACCCACGGCGGGGCGCCGCGCCAGCCGCAGCAGCAGCTCCCGCCGGCGCCCTGGCAGGCCGGCCAGAACCCCTGGACGGGGGTCGTTCACGCGTACTCCATGCCTGTACCGCGCGCCCCCATCCCCGGCTTCTTTTGCGCCCGCCCAGCATCTCATCAGGCGCTTTACGCGGCCCCTCAGCCGTACCCGCCCGCGCCGCTCTACGGCCCCTCTGCGGCCTATGGCCTGCCTTCGGCCGGTGGGTTCGCGGCGCTGTCGTCGGCCCCGGCCCTCCCGCCGGCGCCTTGGGACCCCACGCTTCTAGTGGCCCTCCACACCGCCCCCACGCCACAGCAGTACACAGGCGGTGACGACTGGTATATGCATGGACACCGGAGCCACGGCTCACATGGCCGCCAACCCCGGTAACCTTCTTACCGCTCACCCTGTTCACACCGCTGCTCGCATTACCGTGGGCGACGGTTCCTCCATGCCTATTACTCATGTCGGCCATGCTGCTTTTCCTTCTAACTCCATGCCATTATACCTTTCTAACGTAGTTGTCTCCCCTGACATCATTAAAAACCTTGTTTCCGTTCGTTCTCTTACACGTGAAAATCATGTCACCGTTGAATTTGACATGTTTGGCTTTTCTGTTAAGGATGCCCGTACCCGGATGGTGCTCCACCGATGTGACAGCCCCGACGGGCTCTACCTGGTCCACTCATCCACCTCCTCCGTCGCTGCACCCATGGCGCTTTCCGCCGGAGTGGGCCTTTGGCATGCTCGTCTCGGTCATCCCAACACCGCCACCCTTCGTCATATTCTTCGGAGTTTTTCATTCACGTGTAATAAGATCGACGATCACACTTGTCATGCTTGTTGTCTCGGCAAACATGTTTGTCTTCCTTTTAGCACTTCCTCGCACGTTGCATCATACCCGTTTGAGTTAATTCATAGTGATGTTTGGACCTCTCCTGTTGCAAGTAACACGGGCTATCTTTATTATCTTGTTACTAGCACATATGCCCATGCGTTGCAAAGGGGGATATATTTTTTGGCGAGAAGCAACGGAAGAGTCCACTAAAAACGGTCTCAGCGGCGATGGGGCGACAGAGCTTGGAGATGTGGTCTTCTCGCGGGTTAGGTTCGGCCTGCGAGATCTTGATAGTGGTCGAGGCGGCATGGCGGCGACCACCCAACTCATGATTTTTCCTTCATCCGGGTCCGCCTCCGTGTCGGGGTTGTGGTTGCCTCCATATTTGGTGGTTTCACGGCGACCTTCGGGGCATGATTGACTCTCTCCTATGACGGCATAACCGGATGGATTACTAATTGCAGCGCCAAACCAGCATATTCTCTTTTATTGATACGTGTACATAATTTATTTCAATTATAGCTGACCAACTTATTCTCTTTTATCGTCAAATAGCGCATGAGACGTACCACAATTCGCGTCTCAGCTAGCAAATTGTCAGGCACCGAAAAGACCCGTGTTTGTAAGGCACGTGTAAAAATCCAAATAAAAAAATGACGAGATGAAGCATGGAACTGAAGACCTAAAAAACACTACCACATGTTGCTGGCCACTCGAACAAATGGGCCTTCCTAACCAATGGCCAGCCCGAATATTTAAGAACATACTACGGCGTTAGATTTGAGATTACTATTATATATATATTTTTGAAATATTCATAAATGATATAATTAATTCGGAATTACCTAATATACTTGGAAATGTGAACACATTTTGAAATCCCAAAGAATTTTCAAATATATGAAGAGTTTGTAGAAAGTTTCATTCAATTTTGCAAAAAGCCAAAAAAAAATTGAGACGGAAAGTGTGTTTTTGAAATTCACAGAAAAATGAACACATGAACCTTCTAAAAACACGAACATTTTTTGCACCTTTGAACAATCATTTAAAAAAGGAACATGTTTTTGAACATTGAGAACAATTTTAGAAAAATGTCCTTTTTTAACACTACCGTTATTTTGAATTTTGAGCATTAAATTACCAAAAAAATAATTTCTGAAGTTGAAAAAAATAATGTAACTTTATTTAGAAAATATCTAACAATTTTGAAAAATAAAAACATTGTTTTGGAAAAATGGGAAGATTTTTTGAATTTTGTATTTTGTTTAGTACGGGAACATAAAATAAAAGGTCCAAAAAAATCAAAATGGGAACAAATTTTTTGAATTCTAAATATTTACAAAAAAATAGAAAAAAAACTAAATTCTAAATGCCTTCTGTAATTTTTGAATTTATGAAAAAAGGGAAAAAGGTAAAAATAAACAGGAAAGAAACAGAGAAAGAAAAGTGGAAACAGAATCCAGAAAAAACAAAAATGGGCCGGCCCCGTGTTCGGCACCCTGTGCGAAGCTCTGACATTTGCCGCAGCTTCCGAGAAATAGGGTTTTCCGAGCTGCGTGGGCAGCAAAAAACAATGGACTGGCTTCGGTGGCCAAAGCGCACAAGGCCCACGTATGAAATTGTGAACGAAAAATTTGTACCACCTTGGATAGAAAAAAATGTTCACAATGGTGAACAGATGGAAAATTATAAATTGCCGAATATACTCCAATGTTTGATTGGAAACGATATTTTTTTGTTTTTTAATTTTTAAAAATATAAATTGCGGAATATTCTTGGAAACATGAATAATTTTGAAAATCCCAAACAAGCTTTTGATAATTCTAAATTTTAATATATAGAGAAAAAATTGAAACTTTCAAAATTCACAATTTTATTTAAAATCATGATCCTTTTTTAGAAATATGAACATTGTTTGAATTTGTGAACAATTTTTTCAAGAGGAAACATATTTTGAAAATTCAGAACAGTTTTAGAAAATGTCTTTCTTTAAATTTGGCAATTATTTTGAATTTTCAAACATTTCACTAAAACAAAAATTGGTATTTGAAAAAATAATTCAAAGGGAATTTTTTTTGAAAATCTTGAACAACTTTGGAAAACACAAAGAAAAAATGGAATAATGTTTCAATAATTTGTACCAATTTTGGAATGAGAACATTGATTTAAAGTTCTGACCATTTTTCAAAATGGGATATGTCTTGGCATTTCGAAATTTTTCTAAAATTCGATATATTTTGAAATTATGAACTTTTTTAAAAATTCTGAATATATGCAAAAAGGGAAAAAGAAAATAAACTTGAAAGTAAAAAAGAGAAAACTAACACTAAAGAAAAAGGGAATAAAACAGAAAAATAAAAATAAAAACAGCACACAGAAAAAAGAATGAAAGTGGTTCAGCCCAGGTTGGCCGCCCTGTGCGAAGCTGCGACTATTTGACGCCCTATGCGAGAAATAGGATTTTCCAACTGCGTGGGCACGAAAAAATTTGCTGGCTTTGCTGGCCCACACTGCAGGCGGCCCATGTACGAAATTCTCGCGTTTTTCCTTTTCTAATAGACGAACGGACAAATATTTAGTACCACCTCGAATAGGAAAAATCTTTTCGATGGTGAATGGATGAAAAAATCGAAGAAACACACCTTGCTTTATTAGTACTAGCACATATGCCCGTGCGTTGCAACGGGAGGGATATGTTTTTGCAAGAAGCAACGGGGAAAATAATTGATGTGTCATCCAAAAAAGGGTCTCCACAATGGTAGGCGACAGAGCAAGAAGTTATGGTCTTCTCACTGGACATGTTTGACACGCAAAATCTTGATAGTGATAGGGTTGGTTGGTGTGGTGGCGAGCACCCAACTCATGCCTTTTTTCCTCCGGGTTCGCCTTCATCTCGGGCTTGTGCCTGCCTACTCATTTGTTGGCTGCGCGGCGATCTTCGGGACATGGTTGCTTCGACCACTCTATGCTACGATGGCGTAACCGGGTGGATTATTAATTGCAGCGCATAAATCCCATTTCATGAGCATAATCAGGCATGAATGTCCCTTCCTTTTTAGGGTTTATTCTCTTCGATTATTTTAGAGATCAAGTACCCATAATTTTTCTCAAACTAAAGCCAAATAACATAATTTATTGACACGTGTTCACAATTTCTTTCATTTATAGTCAACCAGCAAAGAACGAATGCGCACCGCTAACTAATGGCCAGCGCAAATATTTCAAAAAATACTATAGTGTCTCATCAGAAATATTTTTGATTTTTTTGAACATTAAAAAAATACGAATTGGTGAATATTCTTGGAAACATTAACAATTTTTAAATCCTGGACAATTTTAGAAAAAAGCGAACATTGTTTTTGCAAATTACAATATCTTAAGAAAATCACGAACAAAATTAGAAACATGAATAGTTTTTTAAATTCACAAACAATATTTCGAAAACATTTACATTTTACAAAAACAATTATTTTTTGAATTTTCGAATTTTTTTAAGGGAACATTCATAAAAATATGAAATATTTTATACGAAATTTCTTTTTGAGTTTTGAACATTTCACTAAAACAAGAATTGTTTAAAATATGGAACATCTTATAAAATGTGATTTTTATAAAAGAATCTTGAAGAATTTTTGGAAAAGACAAAATAATTTTTAAAAAGGAGAGCATTTTTTGAATACTGGGAAGATTTTGAAACGGGAAATTTTCAAAGTTTCAAACATTTTTCAATACAGAAGCAAATTTTGGAATTCTGACCATTATTTGAATATTTTTTTAATAAAAATTGAAATTCTGAATATTTTTGTATATTTTTACTTCATAAAGAGTAATAAAAATAAGGAAAAAAGAAAAAACTTAAAAGAGAAATTAAAAGGAACAGAAAAATAAAAATAGAAATAGAACAACGAAAAAGGGGAAACGGGCCGGCCCAGTCATAGGCGCCCTGTGCGAATCTACAACTATTCTTCGCTCCATGCGACAAATAAGGCCTTCCTAACTCTGTGAGCATTAATAAATTGGCTGGCCTCGTTGGGCCGCAGCGCGAGTGGCCCAATGACGGAATTCTGTACTAATCTTTTTTCTTTTCTAGCGGATAGACGCATAAAAGTTTAGTACCACCTCGGATAGAAAGAAAAACTTTTCGACGGTGAACGGATGAAAAAATTGGAGAAACGCATCTTGCTTTATTAATAGGTATAGATATAGATATAGAGGTATAGATACTTGATGATTTTTCGCACTATGTGTGGACCTTCCTGTTGCGGCGAAAGTCGGATTCTGTTGCCACTCTCACCGCGTTCTACTCCTATGTCTCCACGCAGTTTGCAAACAGACAACGGGAAGGAGTTTGATAATCTTGCGATCCGCAACCTTCCCGCCACACACGACATGATTTTTCGTCTCACTTGCCCGTACACTTTGCAACAAAATGGCCGCGCTGAGCGCGTGCTTCGCACTCTTAATGACTGCGTCCGCACCCTCCTCTTTCACGCCAACATGTCACCATGTTTTTGGCCCGACGCGCTTGCCACCGCATCACTACTCATCAACATCCGTCCCTGTCGCACTCGCGGGAATTTTGCACTTCATCACCTTTGTTCGGCACGCCACCCTCCTACGCTGAGCTCCGCATCTTCGGTTGCCTGTGCTATCCTAGCATCGCTTCCACTACTCCTCATAAGCTCGCACCAAGGTCTGTGGCATGCATTTTTCTCAGCTATCCCCCCAACACCAAAGGCTACCGCTGCTATGATCCTATCTCACATTGGGTGATCACTTCCCGACACGTTTACTTTGATGAGATGGTTTTTCTGTTTCAGCAGGTACCTTCGGATGTTGCGGCTTTGCCCGCTCCCGGTGACGGCCGCTCGCGAGCTTCTCTTGGGCCGCCTCCTGGCTTTGAGGGTGCCCACCGCGTCACGGGTCGAGTTTCTCCTTGGCTGGCTGCCTTAGGGGCTGCGCCCCTCCCGGCGCCCACGACGCCCTTGGCGTCCCCGGCCCTGACCGTGCCATCGGCCTCCCCGACGGCCGCGACGCCCTCCTCGGCGTCCCCCGCGCCCTCGCCTGCCACCTCGCCCGCGGCATCAGAGGTGGTGGGCTCTTCTTCGTCTTCGCCCGCCGCCAACCCGGACTCGCTGCCCCGCCCGATGACTCGCTCTCAGGCTGGCACTTTCCGCCCGAGTACGCGGTACACCAGCGATGAGTACCTTCTCGCTGCTTCCGTCTTCGAGCCGTCCCCTCTCCCATCGTCAGCTCGAGCCGCCCTTCGGGATCCTCATTGGCTCGCTACGATGCAGGAAGAGTTCGACGCGCTCCAACGGAACCACACCTGGCAGCTTGTCCCTCGGCTGCCTCGTGCCAACATCATCACGGGCAAGTGGGTCTTTCGGCACAAGACTCGTCCGGATGGCACTCTCGAGCGCTACAAAGCTTGCTGGGTGGTTCGGGGCTTTCGGCAACGTGCGGGCGTGGACTTCACCGACACTTTTGCCCCGGTTGTTAAACCGGACACGATCTGCACCGTGCTTCAGCTAGCCGTCTCCCGAGCTTGGCCCGTGCATCAGTTGGATGTCTCCAACGCCTTCTTGCACGGCCACCTCGCTGAGCAGGTGTTCTGTGAGCAGCCCACCGGCTTCGTCGACGCCACGCATCCAGACCATGTGTGCTTGCTCTCCCGTTCCCTTTACGGGTTGAAGCAGGCGGCTCGTGCCTGGTACCAGCGCATTGCTGCATTCCTGCAGACGCTCGGATTTACATCGACTCGCTCCGACGCGTCCCTCTTCGTGTACCATCACGGGGTTGACACTGCCTACTTGTTGCTCTATGTCGACGACATCATCCTGACGGCATCCACTGTCGCGCTCCTCCAGCGGCTCACTGCTCGTCTTCGCGATGAGTTTGCCCTGAAGGACTTGGGGGCCCTGCACTACTTCCTTGGCATTGAGGTAGTTCGACGGCCAAATGGGTTCTTCCTGCACCAGCAGCGCTACGCCCATGAGCTTCTCGATCGAGCCGGCATGCTTAACTGCAAGCCCGCTCCCACGCCTGTCGACACCAAGGCCAAGGTTTCCGCTCTGGAGGGTTCTCCCACATCCGATGCGGCCTTCTATCGCTCCATTGTGGGTGCTTTGCAGTACCTGACCCTGACGCGCCCCGACTTGCAGTATGCTGTTCAGCAGGTCTGTCTTCACATGCATGCTCCGCGTGACTCTCACTGGACCTTGGTGAAGCGTATCCTCCGTTACATATGTGGCACCCCGTCCATGGGACTTACACTGACGGCCTCCGCCTCCACCGACCCCGTCCATGGGACTTACACTGGCTGCCCGGATACACGGCGCTCCACTTCGGGGTACTGTGTCTACCTTGGGCCGTCTCTGATCTCTTGGTCCTCCAAGCGACAGCCCACCGTCTCCCGCTCGAGTGCTGAGGCAGAATACCGGGCAGTGGCTAACGCCGTTGCCGAATGCTCTTGGCTCCGTCAGCTGCTCCTGGAGTTGCTTTGTGATGTCCACAAGGCCACGCTCGTCTACTGCGACAACGTCTCCGCCGTGTACCTCTCCGCCAACCTGGTCCACCATCGACGAATGAAGCATATTGAGCTCGACATACACTTTGTTCGTGAGCAGGTGGCTCTTGGGCGCATCCGGGTCCTCCACGTCCCGACGGCGCAACAGTTCACCGATGTCATGACAAAAGGACTGCCTACTTCTGTTTTCGAGGAGTTTAGGTCCAGTCTTTGCGTCTCCGGCGACGCTTCGA
>NC_057814.1:631793175-631794258 GCF_018294505.1 Triticum aestivum | reverse complement strand
ATATGGTTTGTGCATGTATATTGTATAGCCCGGCCCACCTCCTAGTCATTGTATAGTTGAGGTTGTGGCCCACCTTGTACTCCGTATATACGTGCGCTATGCACCGATCAATACATCGTTAAGCATTGCCAAAACACTCGTTTTCAACATAGAGCATGGGTGGATCTAGGGCAATGCTGACGGTGTATGTGCCAAGAATCAAGATAGAGGACGAGGGGCGGTCCTGAGAGGCCATCCAAGGGAGTTCGTTGTAGGCTCATGCCGTTTTTACCCTCTCTAACTAAACCTACAGTAGCGGAGTTACTAGCATGTCGCCATGTCCTTGCACTAGAGAAGGAAGTTGGAGTTTAGACAATGGTCTTGGAGATGGACTGCAAGATGGTGGTGACCAAGCTCAACTCTGAAGGGAAGGACGGCTCACCCCATGGTCCAGCGGTTGAACATGTGAACGGCATGCTCTAAACTTTTATTGAGTCAGAGATCACTTTGGTTCGTAGAGAGGTGAATTGCATAGCGTGCATGTTAGCTAAGGAAGGTTGTCGGCATGAATTGTGAAAAACAAGGCTTAATGTGCCTTCGGATTATACTAGCGCCGTTTGAACTCTCGCACCGCCGAGAGCTCTGAATACAGCGGCAACCTTCTATCTAAAAAATGATTATTTACACGTATCTTTTTCCTTATCAATAAATCGAGTTTAAATTAGGAGCAAGGTGATTATCAGCGTATTTATTTTATTCAGTATATATATCTTAATGCATGGCTACAATAAGATGATATATATTTTTTCAAAAAATTGCTAATATTGTATTAATTGTTATATATTAATTGACTAGGGAACTAAATCATGATTACTAATAGTACTCCCTCCGGAACAAATAATGCACAACCAAATACTAGTAGTAAGTATATATTTGTTTCTAAATATAAGGATATATTACTATTAAATACTAGTATACCAAAGATATATTTAATAGTGTACCAAAGATATATCTAATATATAAGAATATTTAATACTAGTATACTGAAGATATTCCACAATTAAATAATATTACCTCCGTTCGAAAATATCAGAATGTTACTAT
>NC_057814.1:631788285-631792816 GCF_018294505.1 Triticum aestivum | reverse complement strand
AAGAATATTACTATTAGATACTAGTATAGAAAATATATATTTAATATTATAGCAAAGATATCCCAAAAACATAAGAATATTTAATAGAAATATACCAATGATATACTACTATTAAATACTAGTATTAAATAAATAAATTTGTACATGCACACACGGTCCCCACCTTGCCCCATGCCTTTCTATTTCAGTTCATAAAAGGCAACACACACTTCTGCTCCTCGTGTCCTGCTCGTTCACATTCTTCTCATCCCGCTCTCCTCGACCAACTCCGCACGTCTGCTCGACCGATCCACTGCGATGTCTAGCTCCGGCGTCAACGTCAACCACGAGGAGCAGAGCCTCGCGGCCCCCGCCTCGCCCCCTGCGGTCGCCGTCGCCCAGGGAAAGGGAAGGTGCTTGCGCAATAGACATCTGCGCCGGTGGTTCGCAAGCGCAAGTCCAGAACACGCCGGCAGAAATCCCGGCCCCTAGCGGCCACCAGAGAGGAGCTGGAATTCCAGGAGTCCCGGGAAGGACCCTTGAAGGTACTTGCGCTCCCAGGGGCCCCGCGTACTCACGCTGTCTCTGACGGTAAGATGGTCAGCCGCGCTCGCGCCCCCACCCCGCGTGCAAAGGCTGTCCCCGGCGACAAGATGGTGAGCCACGCTCCTCCCCCCTCTCCTAGTAGTGATTTGAAGTTAAACAGTGCCTAATGATTTGGAGTTACTGACAATCTTTAATCTTGTTATGTGAATTAGTACTAGTGCTTACTGAATTACCTGATGTGTATGTGCAAGAATTACGTGCTGTGTATATATCCTTGGACTTTCTAATAGATGCGGTCTCATGTGGCAGATGGATGGGAACGAGATGAAGCCGGTCCAGGGGGTGCCGCCCATGCGGCGGAGCGTGGCGGCTTCAAGCTCGGTTGGTAAGTACTCCATACTGGTTTTTCTGTCAGTATAACGGCTGGTTTTTTTGTCATCATTAGATAATGATATTGGACTGAAGCTGGTTAGCTCTTTCCATGCTGGATTTTTGGCATCATTAGTATACTGATATTTGACTGAAGCTGGTTGGCTCTATCCATGCTGGATTTTTGGCATCATTAGTATACTGATATTGGTCTCAAGCTTGTTAGCTCTGTCCATGCTATGATTTTTGTCATCATTAGTATATTGATATATTGGACTGAAGTTGCACATGTTTTCTTTCCGTTAACGTTGGTCACACGATGCTACACGTCAGTCGGCCGATCTTGGCCACCTTACCCGCCTGATTTTAATCAAGTTCCACCTAGTTTGTTTTGTCAAAAACCACGTATACAAACGCGAGCTCCGGCACTATGTGTTGCAGCGTGGAAGACATATGAAGTGTTCTAAGAAACATGCAATGGCTAGAAATATCTCCGTACATTTTTTGGCACGTTTTAGGTCTCAACAAAATTAGTCGGTTCGCCAACCGTCTATCTGACACGTGGAGCATTTGATCACACCACACGGGCACCAGAGAGAGTGGAAGCCGTCTTCCTCCATAGCCTCCACAAAACCTGTGTATCCCCCACCACTCCCCCATCTTCACAACAGACTATTTCGTCAACCACTCACAACACCTGACATTGGTGCCCTAGAGCATCCTTAAAGTCGCCTGTGTATCCCGCAAGTGTTATTACATTGCACCAGCGAGGCTTCATCCTTGCAACATTGTCTTACAGCCAAGGTAGTTGATGGCACCACAACCCTCACCCCTTGCCACCTAGGTCGTGGTTTGTGGCACTGGTCGTCGGATAGAACACACCCCGCGAGAACATGTGGTTGCACCACTAAGATCTATGCAACTTAGGAATTGTTGCGACAGCCACTGCAAAACTGGCAATGATGCGACAATCGCCCTGCAACACCGGCCGTAGTTGTAGCACAGATGAGAAGATGATTATAGCACCTGACGAGAGTATGTGTTTGCAGCACCATGAGCAAGCACTGTTGCAATGTTGTGTTTAGTGTTGTAAGACCGACCACCATTGTGCTTTTCACTAGCCTACCATGGCCACCATTGTGGCCTCCACGTGGGTCTATTGCTGAGAAACATGGGTGTATGTTGCGAAGGGTGGGGAGAGGAGACGAGATGAAGAACCAAGTTGGTGGTTGATTCGGCAATGATCCGTGAAAGAATTGACCGGTTCGCAGGTGGGCCTAACCTAGGAAGAGTTGGAAGATGCATGGCAATGATCCATCGGTTCAGGCGTATATACATTGTGGTTTTTCTACGATTTGTTGCAGTTAATGAGTATGTGTTCTATATCTACCAGTTTTTGTATAGGCATGCTCGCATGTTGCGACAGTGTTATGAGGTCTCTAAAAAGAAAATGGAATTATATCCAACAGACTGGTTTCAGGAGGAAATGAGTCAGCTCGCTCTAGCGCCAGATGCCCCTCGCTTGTATTTGTCTCTCTTCACCATATCCATTCGCTCTATTTCCACCCACGGGGTTGTCGCAACATTTCTAAGTTGCATAGCTCACAGTGGTGCAACCGCAGGTTCTCACGGGGGGTGTTTTAGTCGATGACCAGTGCCACAAGCCACGAACCATGCGACAAAGGAGGATTGTGGTCGCATCAACTACCTCGGTTGTAAGACAATGTTTCTCGCCGACGCGCTGTAATAGTGCTTGCAGGATACCAGGCGACATCAGGGATGCGCCAGAGCATGGACGTGAGGTGCTACAAGGGGCTGACATAATAGTCTGTTGCAGCGACGGGGGAGGGGTGGGGGATACATAGGTTTTGTGGAGGCTATGGAGGAAGACGGGTTCCACTCTCTCTGCTGCTGTGTGCTGTGATCCAATGCTCCACGTGTCAGATCCGACGGCTGGCAAGCTGACTAATTTCGTTGACACCTATAACGTGCCAAGAAAATTGTACGGAGATGTTTCTAGCCATTGCATGTTTCTTATCACAGTTCATATGTCTTCCATGCTGCAACACAGTGACCGTGCTCGCGTTTGTATACGCAGCTAGTGACAAAACCAACTGGGAGGAACTTGATTAATCAGGCATGTATGGCGGTCACGATAGGTCGACTGGCCCGTAGCACTGCTAGACCAACGTTAATGGAAACAAAACATGTGCAGCTTGAGTCCAATATATCACTATACTAATGATGAGAAAAAAACCGAGCATGGACAGAGCTAACAAGCTTCAGTCCAATATCAATATACTAATGATGCCAAAAATCTAGCATGGAAAGAGCTTACCAGCTTCAGTCCAATATCAGTATACTAATGATGCCAAAAATCTAGCATGAAAAGAGCTAACCAACTTTAGTCCAATATCATTATTATTATTATTTTTTGTGAAAGGGTCCAATATCATTATACTAATGATGACAAAAAAACAACCGTGATACTGAGAGAGAAACCAGTATGGAATACTTACCAACCGAGCTTGAAGCCGCGATGCTCCCCCGCATGGTCGGCACCCCCTGGACCGGCGCCATCTCATTCCCGTCCATCTGCCACAAGACACCGCATCGATTAGAAAGTCCAAGGACATATAGACACCATGTAATTTCTTGCACATACACATCAGGTAATTCAGTAAACGCTAGTACTAATTCACATGACTAGATTAAAGATTGTCAGTAACTTCAAATCATTAGGCACCGGTTAACTTCAAATCACTAGTAGGAGAGGGGGAAGCAAGTGCCGCTCACCATCTTGTCATCGGAGACAGGGTTTGCATGTAGTGTGGGGGAGCGAGCGCGGCTCACCATCTTGTCGTCGGAGACAGTGTTTGCATGCAGTGTGGGGGCACGAGCGCGTCTCATCATCTTGTCGCCGGAGACAGAGTGAGTACGCGGGGCCCCTGATGCCGGGAGGGCAAGCACCTTCAAGGGGCCTTCCCGGGACTCCCGGTATTCCAACTCCTCTCTGGTGGCCGCTGGGGGCGGGCTTTTCTGCCGGTCTCTCCCGGACTTGCGCTCGCGAACCACCGGCGCAGGCGCCTGTTGCGCAAACACCTTCCCTTTCCCTAGGGCGACGGCGGCCGAAGGGGGCAGGGCGGGCGCCGCCAGGCTCTGCTCCTCGTGGTTGGCTGGGGGTATGGCGGTGACGCTAGAGCTAGACATTGCGGTGGATCGGTCGAGCAGACGCGCGGAGTGGGTCGAGGAGAGCCGGATGAGAAGAACGTGAGCGAGGAGCAGAAGCATGTGTGGCCCTTCATGAACTAAAACCGAAGGCATGGGCCAAGGTGCGGACCGCGTGTTGAAGTACAGATTTATTTATTTAATACCAGCATTTAATAGTAGCATATCTTTGGTGTATTTCTATTAAATATTCTTACATTTTGGTATATCTTTGGTATACAATTAGATATATATCTGGTATACTAGTATTTAATAGAAATATACTTATATTTAGGAACAATGATATACTACTATTAAATACTATTATCTCTGTTACTAAATATAAGAATAGCTGTGACAGTATTTAATACTAACATTCTTATATTTTGGAACAGAGGTAATATTATTTAATTGTTATATATCTTTAGTA
>NC_057814.1:631785970-631787654 GCF_018294505.1 Triticum aestivum | reverse complement strand
ATACTTACTATTTGTTAGTGCATTTATTTGTTCCGGAGGGAATACTATTACTACCTCTGTCCGGGTTTATTTGTCCCTTTCGTATTTTGTGTCCAACTTTGACAGTATATTTGACTAACAAATTATAAGGTGTATGTCACAAAACTTATATTGTTTGGTTCATATTTGAAAGAGGATTTCGATGATACTATTCTTAGAGTATATAACTTATTTTTTAATAGTTAAAACGACTGTCAAAGTTTGACCCAAACTACAAGGAGCCCTAATAAATTAGGAAAAAGGTAGTAGTAGTTATGATTTAGTTCCCTAGTCAATTAAAATTAATACTAGCAACTTTTTGACAAAAAATATATCATCTTATTATAGCCATGCATCAAGATATAGATAAGGAATAAAATAAGTATGTTGGTAATCACCTTGCTTCAAATTTAAACTGAATTTTTATACTCGATTTATTGATAAGGCAAAAGATACGTGTAAAGAATCATTTTTTAGATAGAATGGTTGCCGTTGTATACAGAGTTCTCGGCAATGCCAGAGTTCAAACGGCGCTAGTACAATTTGGAGGCACACCAAGCCATGTTTTTCACAACTCATTCCGACAATGTTCATTATCTAAGATGAAGGCAATACAATTCATCTCTCTATGAACCCAAGCGATCTTGGACTCAATAAAAGTTTGGAGCATTCCCTTCACATCTTCAACCGCCGGACCATGGGGTGATCCGTCCTTCCCTTCAGAGTTGAGCTTGCTCGCAACCATCTTGCAGTCCATCTCCAAGACGATCGTCTAGACTCCAACTTCCTTCTCTAGTGCAAGGACATGGCGACATGCTAGTAACTTCGCCACTTTAGGTCTAGTTAGACAGGGTAAAAATGGCATGAGCCTACAACGGACTCCCTTGGATGGCCTCTCAGGATTGTAAAATATTATGTTTGTGGGAAACTGCACAACACCAAATATGGGTGTGGCTATCTCGTATATATAAGGGTATACGAAGTGTACAAATACAATATATAGAGTCTACACAGAAGCTACGTATAAACATTATCTAACAGCCTCCATCAATCTTCACTAGTGGAAAAAGGGCTAGCCACAACTTTCGTTGGTAGCGCGCCATTTACAACCAACGCCACCACTATTTTTTTCACATAGTGATGACGTTGGCTTATGTGGTACGACATTAGTAGGGGCATAGTGGTGGCGTTGGAAACAGGGTAACGTCAAAAATATATGGGATCAACAATTTCATTCAGGCGTAATATATTGCTGTCGTGGAATAGCATGGAACGCCAACACTATTATATTTAGTTGTGACGTGCTGTTGTAACCGACGCCAGTACTGTTGTTTTGTCAGTACCAACATTCTTATATTACTTTTTTTTGGTATATTCCTTTTTATAGTATATTATAGTTTACTTTTATTAATTTTCTATTATTTTCAATAGAAATAATGACATTTTTTAAAATATGTACTTTGAGACTTTTTTTCCTTTTTAGTTTCAGACTTTAAAAATATAGTTTTTGAGCCTCCAAATATGTAGTTTCACACTTCCAATTTTTTTTATTTTTAGTTTTTTATGTGGTGGTCTTTTTTTAGTATATTATAGTTTACTTTTATTAAATTACTATTATTTTAAATGGAAATAATGACATTTTTAGAAATATGTAGTTTGGGAATTT
>NC_057814.1:631722455-631785660 GCF_018294505.1 Triticum aestivum | reverse complement strand
GGGAATTTATATTTACTTTTTTTCCTTTTTAGTTTAGGACTTGAAATATATAGTTTTGAGCCTTCAAACATGTAGTTTGGCACTTCCAATTTTTTTTCTTTTTAGTTTTTTATGTGGTGATCTTTTTAATAGTATATTATAGTTTACTTTTGTTTAATTTGTTTTCCTTTTTAGTTTTAGACTTGAAATATATAGTTTTGAGATGACATTTTTTAGGTGATGATCTTTTTTCTTATTGGGCAAGCCCAAATAGTATATGTGCCTAGATCTTTCCTTACCACATGATGCTCACCATATCCAACTGGATATATGTGCCTAGATCTTTCGTCACCACATGATGCTTGGAAAAGAGAAAAATAAAAGGAATAGAGAAGAATAATTTGGCTCTTGAATAAAAGTAAATACATGAAAGTAAAAGATAGGCCCTTTGCAGAGGGAAGCAGATGTTTTCATGCGCCTTTTGGTTTGTATGATCAATCTCCTAGTGAAAAAGAATGGCACGTTGTATTGCCCCTTATGAAACAAAAAGGTAAAGAAAACAAAACTCGAACTAAACTTTATTATATATCTCGCACACGATTACAAAGATAGATAGATCACTTAGCAAAAACACTCGAAAAGGATCGAACTAAACTTTTATTCAACTAATTCAAAAGATAACTAAAGATCGAACTAAGATAAATAAGAGCAAAAGGGCTGGTGTGATACGATACTGGGGCACTTCAGACAAGCTTGGCACAAGCCAAGGGGAGTGCCCATACCCGATACTCAAGTCTCCTTTGGTGATGAAGAAGGTGATGGTGGTGGTGACGAGGTAATAGCGAGCTTATCCTTCGGGCTCAAAAGATACTCCAATCGCCGGACGACGCTCCAGACGGCGATGATGTGCTCTTGCAATAGAATATTTTCACATGTCAGATATTTGTTTTCAACACAAACTATTTCAATTGTCCTAAAAGCTTAAATTTCAGTGAGGGTAAGATATTCATAGTATGGTTGAAGGATACCTTCTTCTTCTTCCGTAGGCAAGGCCTGCTCTACTGCTGGAGCTTGATCTTCATCAGCTACCTTGCTCTTGTCCCCCTTGAAGGCTTCTTTTTGTTCTTCTCTCTTCAATTCCATCTTCATCAACCAAGCATCCTCTTCTACGTTGTTGGAGGAGGGACAAGACATGATGCCTGGTTTGACAGATCTAACAGAAAACAGCAAGAAAAGAGAACAGAAGATTTCTCCGCGATACTGTGGTCAATAGGTTCGGAGGGTATATAAAGAATTATTATATTGAGAAACAAGCAAATGGGAGAAAAACGGAGTCCGGAAGGTACCCGAGGTGGGCACAACCCACCTGGACGCGCCATGGTGCCTTGTGCCCTCCTCGCCTGCCTTCTGGGTTGTTTATTATTTTCCTAACTTTTGTAATATTCCAAAACAGACAAAAAAAAATTTTGTGTATTTTTCGTAGTCCGTTTACTTACCGTAGCACGTACCTCCTTTTATTCACGATTCTGGACTGTTCCAGAAGGTTTGTTTTATGTGTTCCTCCGGTGTCATAGTTTGAATAATATTGCTTTCAACATTAATAGGTGTACGTGAGATATAGTGTTTGATTCTTTTCCCATTGACAACCTTTGGGTTAGTACCTTCGGCATTATTTATTTTGATAGCTCCAGAGCGGTAGACTTCTTCGATAATAGATAGTCCTTCCCATTTTGACTAGATGCCGTTCCTAACGCGACTGGATACCGTTCGTACGAGCGCTATTTCTCTAGAGGCGGCAGGGGGACCGTGTACACCTTTTGACTAGGCTGGCGAGGGGTTTGACTTTTCATCAGCCCCGCCTTCATTGGGGCAGATGTCTCAGCTATGGTATTGGTAAATAATATCTTAGATATAAAATATCCAAATGATAAGTCTTACACGTCAGGTGCTTGGCACTTTGGGCCTGACGTTTTTCGATGGCAATTCTTGTCACGCAAGGATGCCAAATTCCAGCGACGCACGATAAGTTTCTATCAAAATAGAATGAAGCGTCAATTAATTTGCCATCCTCGTGTAACTAAACTTGCCATAAAAGATGTTCAGAGTTGTCATGTGGTCGTCCCTGACATGTGGCACTTATCAGGGTCCATAAAAAAACTATGTCACGTCTAAGTCTTTCATCACATGATTAATTTGCAGTAAATTTTGTGCCAACTGTAGCTATTTTCTTTTGAGGAGTATCATCAGTTTATTTAATTAATGAGGACCTGAGATAGAAACAATATCTAGGGATTGTAAAAGCCACTGGTGGCGCCCCACTACAAGAGATAAACTAGCTTTGACTAAACAATGAGGGGACCTCCTATCCCACGAGTGACATGCAAGTGAACGAGGCAGCGTGCAAGTCCTCCCGCACGCGCCTATTCGTCCGGAAGTTGAGCAGGTCGGGAAGCCCCTATTGATTTTTCATTTAGTTTTTAATGCTTTTTTTACCTTTTGTTTTTTATGTTTTTATTTTTCATCATTAAAATAATTCAGGATTTCAAAAAACTTCTATCTTTTTTAAAAACCTGAACATTGGAAAATGTTCCTGAAATCATAAAAAAATCGTGTATTAAAAATGATTATGATTTTGAAAAATGCTCGCATATTGCAAAAATGTTCGTGAATTTTAACCAAATTATCTGAATTCAAAAAAATATTCACCAAGTTTTCTAAATGTCCACAAAAAAATATATTGTGAATTTTAAAAAATGTTCATTGATGTAAAAAATATTCATTGAATCAAAAAATGGTCATCGATTCAAAAAATGTTCGCCAATTCAAAAAAAATCATGTTAATTCATAGAAATTTTCATTGATTCAAAAATGTCTGTCGATTAACAAGAATGTTCAGAATTTTGAAAAAATGTCCTCAAAAGTTAATTTTTTTGTGATTTTGTGAATTCAAAATATATTGACAAATTAAAAAATGTTCATTATTTCAGAAATATGCATGTCAATTCAAAAAAATGTTCCTGATTTCAATAAATGTTTAAGAATTTGAAATATGTTTGCAACACTAAAAAGGAAAAGAAAAAATAAAGTAAAATATAAAATATAAAAGAAAGAAAAAACTAGAAGAAAAACAATGAAAATAGAAAAAAAAGGTTTAGAACCTTCCCAAAAACCGTTATGGGGAAGAACCTGGAATGGACCGACCCGAAGAGGACCACAAACCCGAGGGGGCATGCGCTAGGTTGCTACGTAGCGACCTATGCGCGGAATATGATTCCCCAACTGTTAGCTAGTCGACATACGCCTCGCCCGCCTCTGTTTACATGTGTGAGTGGGCCGGCCCATGTAGGACTCTTTCTATTGGCTTTATGAAGCTTCTAGAAACTTCAAACAGGTTTTTCCTTTCTTTGTTTTTTCCTTTTTAGGGGTTTTCCTATTGTTTGTTTGCTCTATTTCTGCTTTTATCTTCATCTTTTATTTTTTATTTTACTTAAAATTCATTAAAAATTAAAATTCAGAGTTTTATTATTACGGAGCTATTTGCATGTCTAACTCCAAACACGCAACTACAGGTGGTGTCATTTCGCTAATGCATGTCTCCAACGCGACTGTAACTTAGGGAACAAAAGTGTTTTGTCATTAGGGCAGTTAAATGTCTCCTACTTGATATGCAACTGCAACGTCACTTCCGATTATAAATGAATGTCTTCAATGCGACTATAACTTCATGGTAGGACGAAACTGTTTGTTGGCAGGATAGTTACATATGTTCTACTAGATACGCAATTGCACACTATGGCATGAATGCTTAGCAGTGGCGGGCGTCAAAAGCCCAGCAATGACGGGTATGGCTCTCAGAGGCGCCCGCCACTGGCAACATGGCATCAGCGGCGGGCGCTCCACCTGCGACAGATGACTATAACGGTGGTGGGCGTTACAAACAGCCCGCCATCGACGTCGATCTCGTTGCAGTGGCGGACATTACTATAAATGGCAGGCAAAAATATGTGCCTAGTACTGGCAATTGTTTTGTAGTGGCGGGTCTAAATTTATTCTTCACACCACTTTTAGCTATTTATAGTTTTGTTTTTAAAAATAGACCACAAAAAATATGCCACAATACATTGTACAGTATACAATCGTCACAATACAAAGAAAATACACCACAATACGCAACTCAGTATGCAATCATCATAACACAAAGAAAATACACTAAAATGACATCAACCACTACAGAGACGCCTAGACTTGCAGTGGCGGTGGCGTCAATCTGGTGGTGGTCATGGACGACTGCGTCGGCAACTGCACGACCACCAGCGACAGTGGGGCCCAGCCTCTTCAGTGATTAACTCGTGCCGCGCTCACCTCGGGTCGACGGCTGTAGTCTAAATTTGCGCCAGCGGTTGTCCCTGTTGTTCCGGCCCTGTCCTTGTCTGATGGCTGTTTGAGCCTGTCGAAGTGGAGGGTCGGTCTCCGGTGTGGTAGAGTAGGACATGGGACACGACCCAGCTAAAGAAACTTGAGTTGGCTCCGTCTCCTATGGCCTACTCTTTCTCGTCGGAGCCCGTGCCATGCCTGTCATCGGTGGATGTGAGGTCGATGATTGATCCATCATGGTGGAGCCGGCCACGTCCAACACGACAAGATTTCGGCGCCAAGGGCTGCCGGGCATGATACGACGCGCCGAAGAGTGGAGTCCGCCCCACCGGCGTGTGGCACGAGCGCTGCTGCGGGCTCCCGTGCCTGTTGCCTAACACGCTGGACGCGCCGCACCGTATTTGTATCAGACGTTAAGCGGTTGTGCACCTCTGTCTCGGTGCGCCAACAAAGTGGTTGCGGATCGTCCATGACGTTCGGACGCCAGACAGACTGCGGCTAGGGTTTCGCTCGGAGTGCGGATAGGGTCCAATTTATGTGGGGCCGGGTGGGCCGCAGTCAGACGGATCCTACCTGGCGCCTCTAGGCTTCCACATATCCATTCGAGACATGGGCCTGATATGGGGAGTGCATGTCAGTCTAGACGTTTGGGCCGGATTTGGCAGGTCTAGTTGGGTGGCAATTTTGCGTCCTAGTACCGACCGGACAGCTCGCCCTGGCGTTTGGGGCGGATATAAGGCATCTCGGTTGTAGATTCTCTTAATAAACCTGGACATGTGCCTACAACGTCTTGCATCTTGCATTTGCATGCGTGCTATCTGAATCGCATCCAATATCCAATGCTCTTAGAAACCATTGTTTATTATCTTCCCTGCATCCCAAATTTGCATTGCAACTTCGCAAAATCCAACTCACAAGTTTCAAGCAGATGCAAACCGCAAAACTACAGGAGCAGCGACACGCAACATTTACCCGAACGAAATAACATTTTCATGTGCGAGGCTGTGAATAATGGAGCCACCACGAGAAGTTTAATGGGAAGAACAATGAAAATAAAATGTTAGCATCATATTTTGTACTGCTATTGCAAGCATGCATCCATTTATAAATATCTCTCGAAATCTCTTATTCTCTCCCCAAGGCAATGTTTCATACATATTATTAATAACAGTTTCGCAAAGTCCCCTTTATTCTCTATCCAAGACTGACCCCAAACCTTGACAACATAAGTTCACACCCATCCAGGTTCAAGCTCCCAAGGTTCACGGCGCGGTGGCACCGATGCACGGAGTGTTTGCCCTGCATGCATAGTTCGATGTCAAATGAAGGTTTTTCCCTTGCAAGCGTAGTTCAATGTTTAATGAGATAAAACACTCTAGGTTTCACAACACTGTACGCTAAAAATTAATAAACCTGTTATAGATATGAACAAACTTTTTGAAAAAAAAACCATGACTACTTTCTCCATCTGTATCCCCAGCTTCTACAGAGTGGCATCTAGTCCTAGTGAACACTAATGCTACCAAAGTATGAAAATCCAAGTTGCATGAACCTTGGGAGACTACATAAGATAATTCTACGATGAACAGGTAGAAACAAGCTGCAAAAGATAGTAGTAACTGATACCATTTGTTATCTGGGAGCCAAGTATAACATAACACTAAGATGAACATGTGTACTGCATGATGTGCATTTCACGTAGTCTGGGCTTCTGTAACTTGAGTTTGGTCAGTACTTAGCTTACTAATTTGTATAACATGATAGAAACATCGGCCTTTGATTGGACTTAGCTAACATCAGTATACTTCAGTGCTGAGATAAATACAGCAACAAACCAACATAATCTATGGAAGAAACAAAATTTAAATGGACAACAAATCACAAATGCAGATTTAGAACCCTGTATATCACCCCTATAAGAAAACAATACTTTGCATGATCTGAAAAGTGAAAACTTATAGCTTTCCCACAAAGAATATCAACAATTATTGTCCCATGATTTTCCATTTTTGCCATAAATCAAACTGCGTGAACACCAAGCAAAGGCAAATAATGCTTTTACATACAAAGATCACAAACTCTTGCGTAGTTTTCTCTTAAAAATACTATTTTGTCATAGTAGGCAAAATAGCACATTTAATTACTTTAACGGTGTATACTGTATGTTCTAATATACCCCGCTATCACTCATTGCACCATATGGACATTCACGGTGGAACATCCATGGTCTGGTAGCTCTAGTTAGTGCGTAAAGATAACTCGTTCTCTGTGTAATGCCCAATGTCGAACCATGGAGGATCAACATGGGAGCTAAAAGACAACTTGACTTGTGTGTGCCAACAAGTAGCATTTGAGCCCTCCTTTTCATTTACCATATACCCTTGCCATACGAGATTGCTACTAAATTAATTTGAATTTTCCATTGGAATTTAGTCTTTAGAAAGAATGTATCCATCACGATGCATTATATGCCCCTAAAAAATGCATGTGAGGTGAGTGTTGGAATATACTAGCCAACATTGTTCACCCACTTAAGTAAATTGATGATGTACTTGCCATTCAATATGGTATCAAGCAAGGAGGACTTGAGTTAAGAACCGAGTCAATGTACTAATAGCCTGCATTGATCCCATAACTAATCTTACCTAGGCTTCAGACAATCCTAGACATGACAGGTGTCTGGAAATATGTTGCCCAAACTTGTTTCTCAACTTAAACTTCTGGGAACTGGTTAACATCATGAATTTAGTAGGGGTCATAACCATTGTATGATTGTACACGTATCTCTTAAGCCACGAGTTTTGGCTTATTTTGATGCACATAATAAGATTTCCCATAATTTCACATTATTGACATGGGTGTCTCCAGGACTCCTATTCTGTATTGATTCCTTTATTTTGAATCATATATGTGGAAATAAACAATACACAAATCCAACATGCTTGCTTGAATCCATAAAAAATTTAGGTTGCCAAAGTCAGAGTGATTTTGCTTCCCGTTAGGGAGGCTGACATGTGAGTCACTATCTTCACCATAATTGGAACAGAAAAGCTTGGTGAAATGCATTTAATTTATCAAGTCACCATATGGTGGCATATGTTGGCATGTAATACATAGGACATGGTGATATCCTAGTGGTGGAATTGCAATGACACATCTACACCGACTACACATGAAGTCGAACATTGTTTTTAGGGAGTTGGTCAGAAGGAAAATAGGTTCCTAGCTAAAGTTGTCTCGCCCCACTTCAAAACTACAAGGCGTGCGCTATGGCTTTGACCCAATGGCCTCCGTTTGCTGGAATCGGAATAGTTGATAACAAAGTTGCGAGACAATAACTCCCTCGGAAACACAGGTTACAACTTTCATCATACCGTGCTCTCCAAGGAGCAACTCTTCTTACTATGTGAAAACACAAGGTGCTAAGTTGTAATCCAATTCTAAGGATTTTCGTGGTTTCGGGGAATCCAGTTATAGGAGAACCAGGAAGGGGTCTACTTGATGGAGGCGATTAGCTTCCTAGGGTCAATTAGTACGGAATATCATGTCTCCATGGCAAAAAATGTGACCTCGCTCCTCCCCATTAGTATACGTGATTATCAAGTCACCATATTTGGCACACTTGATTATATTAAGGACTCCAAGATAGCCATGACGTGGATTGTAATGGCACATCTTTACGGATGTGGGTTCAAGTGAACGGAAGAATTTAATTTCACAATGGCGATTATTTGGGCTTATCACCGCCAAAAGTCACGACATCGGGAACATTCGATTATGAAATACCGATGACTTAGTGTGGTAAAATTATAATGGCACATATTCATTGTCTTGGGCTAGACTTTTGATGTAGGTTGTTAATTTTTCATTGTCAATTATTACGCATGCCGTCTCCCCTTGACACAAAAGAGTGACTCATTCCTCCCTGCAGGCACATGCCATTATGTAATACTCATTGAGTTTAGAATAGGCAATACACCATATGTGACCATAGATGATGCACCGGACAGTTCCAGCTTGGCCTACTATTTGACAAAGGTGAGTAATATTCAGGGTTAATGATTACCTCACCGCCAACTATATTAATAGAGATACGGGAGGATATAAGTTAACTTTATAGTCTCTTGGCGAACAAGTGGACACAACAATAGTAGTTAACATAAGTAATGAACTCATGACCACCGATAGCTAAACCCAAACCATCAGAAGAAGGTTACACATTAGAGCATAGAACCGATACCAAATACTAAATAATGAATTAAAAAAACCATGACGGGAAAATATTTCTTGACAAATAACTTCAATTACCAAACATCCACAACTATTTGCTCCTTGTTCTCCGGCCATTGCGACGTAGACCACATGGACCATACGGCTTGTCCATAAAGTGGTAGTCCAACTAAAGCCCAATGCCGATGTAGGATGAGGATTTGATTTACATGTAGGATAGTTGATGTATGTTGAATTCTCGATTCAAATCTCAACAAATCATTAGGTTATGTCTACTTTTTTATTCCTATCCGGAATGTGGCTATTTTAGATAAGACACCTCCATTATTTCCCCTTGAATAAGTCTACCTAACTCAGATGAGAAGCATATCGAATTAATAGTGTCGATTAGGGTACTATGGGGTTGGTGAAGGAAAATACAACAAAGAAAGGGAGGAAATGGTATGTTATGCACACTCATACTTGGTTAGCATTTTCATACAAGATTCGGTCCATTTTCAACTTGTATGAGAGATCTTCTCCATGTGTTATGATTAACCTTTCTCTAGTCTCAGTCTCTTGGTACCAATAGGAAGGAAGTAGAGCAACATGTTGGGTGTTCTCGTGTTGCCCTATGAGCCTCCTCCGTTTCCATATTATCTCACTATACAACTAGATACAAGTACAACACAATGTTGGATGTTTCCATGTTCGCCTATTATCCTCTCCATTTACACCTTTCCTCACTAGACCATTATAGATTCTACTGTGGAAAAATATCCCCATATGGTTATGACTACCCTTCCACTAGAATATGCATCGAAGAGAAGTAAATAGTATTTTTTGGGGTGTTTTGTGTTTGGTCAGATGCCAAGTTATTACATACATATACCATAATTTAGTCACAATACAGCTTGCACATGAAGTCAACCTCGATATGTAAGGACGCGGTTCCATCGATATCTTGTGTGGTCGCATAGCCATAGTTAACTTCCATCCAAAAAGTAGGTTCCATATCATTTGCGCCTCTTATTAGCCATGTTTTCTCCCTTTTTCCAGTCATGAAGGTCCAATTAGACAGCTCATTTCAAACCCAAAGATTCATGCCAACCTTCTCTCGTACGACCCATTGTGTCAACACACATGATGAACAACTTCAAAAATATATTATCTCATGAGCTAACACACTTCTTGACCTACTGTCTTTTCACATGACCCGAGACCTAGCTCCATCGCTAATGTTTCACAAAGCTTTACCGAATGAATATATTCTTGTTGAAACAATCGAGATATCAAAACCATCATGGGAAATGAATAGAAAATCCATTTCAAGTGGATAGGGTGATCATGAGGCAGTATACCAAATCCCCCCCTCATGTTTAGCAATAATGATAGTCAATTGCAAAAAGTAGGAAGAGAGAAATTCAAAAGTTCCATACAAGCCTTCCCATTATCCTCGGGATAGAGATATTTTTGATAATTTCCAACAGGGCTATGCTTCTGGCGAAGAGTTATTTTGCTCATAGATGCGGATTTGAGCAGGCTCCAGCCATTGTGAATATTAAAGCTCATGTTGTGCCACAGGCGGCTAATCCTGCTCTTTGGGCGGTTGCTCCTGCTGGAGCTGCTCATGTTCAGTCGGTAGCTCATTCAAATCAAAGTTGTGGTTGTTCATCATGGAGACATGAGCCCCTCTAGGTGCCATTTTCCCTGCTGCCAAGCTCCCCGCGTTTTCACTCACAACCCCACCTAAATAGAACACTTGTTAGGGTCAATTGATATGTCTCCATGAACAAGAAAACACTAACAAAATCTCAAAGAAACGGATGTGCACTATGCTTGAGTTATCCTCTAGTTATTGATCAATAGTGGTGGGTCACACAACCCATCAGTAGTGCTACTTAGAAGTAATGGACGGCGGGTTTGCCATGAATCTGACGATAACTAAAAATCTATTTTTGTTGAAAAAAGTTAGTAGTGACGGGCCCAATATGTGGTCCATCAATGATACATTGTTACCAGTGACAGAGAACAATAGTGAGGCTAAACATGCTACTTGTTACTCATATACAAGCCACCACTTACAAGCCCAAGTCACAACACGATAGTGACTAAATACTTACCCTGTCATTTAGATCACAACTTAAAACTAGTAGCCCCACACATTAAGCTCATTATTCATTCCTGCTATCATTAGTCCCTTCTCTAGCTACTAGCACACTTGTCTTCATGATTTGTCCTCCACAGAAACACACACTTCCCTTGTTAATCACTCATCATGTCATACCCTTCCCCTTCTTCCCCGAAAATAAACCCTATGAGGAACAAACCTAGCGCTGGCCCTCCACCTCCTCTAAATGTTGTCATCTCTGCAGAATCTAGCATGGGTGCTGCCTCCAAGAATTCATTGAGTTTGTCCGAGAGGAGGAACACCCAGGTCCAACTCCCTCTGCCACCCAGGCGATGATGGTGTTCATTTCTGCCTCGGTCCTTGCACCATATATACAGGTCAGTGCTCATGGGCTGATGGTGCAGCATGGTCGAGGCTTTCTCCGTCCGGCTTCTCGTTACCTATTCTTCAAGACACTCCCCACCATTGCTTCCTCTATTCGGATCCCCAACTCTATGGCTTCTCCAAACATCAGACGGTGCAATATATTGAGGAGAAGAAGGTTCGAGTAGTGGAGACTTCACATTATTGGCAGGTGTTAGCTTTGGACTGGCCATGGCCCGATTTTCTTTTTCGATTTGACCATCACTGGCGGACACGTTCATCTAAGTGGTTTGTTACTTCTCCACTAAGTACAGACTACTGAGCATGTTGAACCCATCACTGCTAGGTGTTTCTGGACCTTCACCAGTTAGGCATTATGGAGTAGTGTCAGCAGTTCTGGAATATACAATGGAGAGAGAGAGAGAGAGAGAGAGAGAGAGAGAGAGAGACGAAGAGCATGCGAAGAGGGCTATATGCAGGGATAATAACCATGTAGTATGTCCCTGTTTGAGGTGGAACAACACACCGTGACATGCCTTGAAGGCGCATGAACTTCTTCTAATTTTAACATACCAAAAACTGATATGATTCATTAAAACCTACTGAACAAAATACATTCCATATCTATAAAGATTAACACTTATTATATTAGTAAAAAGATTCCTGTTAATAATCAAAGAGCAAAGCAATGTTTAAAAATATAAGGGTTTTCCATAATGAAGATAATGTCGTCTCTCTTTTTGCGACTTTGTTTCTTTGGAAATTATTCGTTTATGGTCCATGATTTCTTTGTGTGCTCGGTCCACCTGGAGCTGTTCATATCTGCTGAAATTTGCATCATCCGCAAAGTATGCACCTATATGTATCGCACTCTTAGTGACTGACGGTGTCCTGGACTAGGGGGTACTCACCACGTCTTCTCCCGATCAGTTGGATTGGGCCGACCGTATACTCATGGGCCAGTTCGGACAACCCCTGCCGCATATAAGGAAGACTCCACAAGACTTGGCGCCCAAGGCGAGGACTCTCCTAAAACCCTAGGCCTCCGGTGTGTTATATAAACCGAGGCCAGGCTAGTCAATAGACAATCTCATATTCATTACCACAGTCTCGTGGTAGACACATGTACTCTGTACTACACCCCATATGAATACAATCAAAAGCAGCATCTAGGGTATTATCTCATCAAGAGAGCCCGAAGCTGGGTAAAACCCCGTGTCCATGTTACCATCGCTCCAAGACGCCTAGCTTAGGACCCCTACTACGAGATACGCCGGATATTGAACCGACAGTGACGTCTTTACATGCGACAAGACTTGTTTCAAACGAAACTTGTACATTAGCTAACGTATTTTCCTTAAAAAAAGAAGAGCTAACATCTTGGCTTCCTACATATAGAGGAGACTTATGAGCTGGATACAACCACCATTGTAGAAAGCCAAATGAAGCATAAAGGCTCCACCGCAGAAAAAGTACCAATGGAAGGACGGAGAGGAATAGTTGGTGGCGGGCCCACCATGAAAGGAAATGCTAAGGGAGACTATAGGGGACCGACAGGTAGTGCTAGGGTTTTATTCATCTATTGGTCGATGACGGAAGAGCAGGCATGGCATGGACAGGCAACTCCAGTGAAGCGGGTGACCAACGATCGATAAGCCGAGAATCTTCAAAGTCCCTGATAGACGAAAATGCTTCCAGGAGGTAGCGAATCTCTCAAACAAACAAGGAGCCTTGAACTTGACACAAAAGGAACTAATAGGTCTCATGTTTGAGGTGGATTCTAGACCGACCGAGGCCTACTAAGTTGTCAGCTGTTGGAAAGGCGTGCTCACTTCCGCAAATCAACATCAACGTGTTTGCTAAGGCTATGCAACAGGCATGGGGACTCTACTAGGAAGCCATTGGCAATAATATCTTCGTCTTGAGATTCGACAAAACGGAGTTTAGAATCACGCTCTATATAATGGACCGTGGAAATTTGGTTTTAGTGTGATGGTTTTGAAGAATTGTGATGGTAAAACTAGGCCGTCGAAGATAATGTTTTGGATGACGGAGCCATGGGTGATAATTAAGGATCTTCCCCTATATAAACCATTGTCTACTTTTGGGAATGCTCTCGGGAATTGGCTTGGTGACGTGGTAAAATTTGATATCGAGAAGGATGGATTTATGGGGGGGACCATCTCATAGTTAGAGCTAGAATTTTCATATTTGTTTCATTGGTTCGAGCCTTCTTCCTCCACTCTTCAGCGAAAGATGAGGGGACTATCTTGATTTTCAATTTGAGAAGATACATCACTTCTGGATTGACTGCGTTAGACCAACACATGCTGATGAGAGATTTGAACCACATGTTGATTCCTCACCCTAGTTGGGTGAATGGTTGAGGGCACCACTCGAACATAGCTCCTCACACACAGAAACATAGTAGAAGTCGGTGATAGAAAGTGGGAACTTTAGTTTTGGGAGCACTAGGTCAAGAAGGTGCATCTATGTTCACAGGGGGTAAGCAGCGTTGCGCCACCTCCCATTTAGGCACAAGTGCTACAATGCTTATACACCCAGGAAGGACCAATGCAAGCAAGATCGGTGACATGAACTAAGGGATGATTTGCAACTGAAAAGGATGTGGAAGCTGAGGAAGGAGCATGAAAGGAAGGAGGACATAAAAAATTCTATATGGGAAGAAAGGGTGCAAGGCGACTGGGCAAAGAAGACCCATCTACCTCCAGGCAGCACACACGAGGCACTTTTGTTCACAAGACGAGGAAGGGTGGTGGTGATCACCAAAGGCATCACAAGGATTATCAGCTAAAGCTACTGGATAGGAAGAGAGATTGAAGCAAATTTGTGTAGCTAAGGGAGGTTTCGAGAGACTAGATCCTGATAATAAATTTCTCTGTGACAGTGATACCTCAACAAAGTATTCTTTCAATCACAACAACCAGGAGATTACTTGAGGAGTTTCACACAAATGGAAGCGTAGCCAATAACAACTTTTCAAACCTCTGTTTTAGTAGCTACCAGTACACACGGGACAACAAAAGGGATGATGATGAGAACATTTAGGTACATCTGGGAAGGGGTCCATGCAATGATGATTTCATACACTCATTCTAGGATACATCCATTGAACATGTTCTCACGGAGAACCAGGCCATGATTCACTCATTATTAGAGCGCTAGACCAATTGGTCATTACCACAAGGAAGAAGAGGGCGTTAACATTTGAGGAGAGGCGGATGCCCCATGGATGCGTGGGAGTGTGCATGTGACAACAATTTCGGCCAGAGTACGTTATACAGAAAGCTTAACAATGTCACCAATGATATGCAACATTGGAGTGGCTCAGTGTTTTGTTTCGTATGTTTAGACATCACTAGGCACAAGGTCAGCTTCGATGGAAAGGAGAGAGCATTGGGATCCAGATCCTTGGTGGAGATCCACGAGACTGAAGCGTAGCTTCATCTGGCTCATGCATGGGAAGAAATAATGTATATGCAACATGCTCGACTGGAATTGCTCGAGGAAGACGAACAAAACATGAGCGCGGATGGCATGAGATGTACTACTGACAATGAGATGGGGAAGATGTCGGCCGATTTCTATGCTTGGTTGTTTTCTTGAGGGTGGACGCGGATGTGATGGATGAAGAAATTGAGAATGCACCATTCTAAATTAGACTGACAAAAGCGTTGGGCCACACAACCTCTCGACTATGTTTACCAATTTCACTAGTCGTTGCTAAAAAATGATGTATCGGCAAACTTCAGTGATATGGTTCTAGTCCTGATCCTAAAAATTAACTCACTGGATATACTTCCTCAAATTGGATCAATCAGCTTATAGAACACACTCAGTCATATTGCTTCAAAGGCCTAGTGAATGGTTTGAATGTTCTCCTGTCCATAATGATCTGGGAGGAGCAAAGCATATTTATTCCGGGTAGGCTTATCACAGACAATGTGTTGGTCACGTATGAGTGTGTGCATGCAATCAGGTCAACAAATAGAAAAATCCAATGTTAGCTATTAAACTAGACATGATGCAGGCCTACAAGAGGGTGGTTTGGATTTTCCACAATCTCATGATGAGGGCACTTGGTTTCTCAAATAGGTGGATCTTGATGACTATGACATCTGTTACCTCGACCAGGATTCCTGTCAAATTGAATGGAGGTTGCTCGGTCATTTTTACACTATCAAGAGGGATCTGACAAGGAGACCCACAATCCCCCCATTTGTTTATTTTTTGGCATTGCTCATGAATTCTCAAAGATAAGGAGATCAATGGTGTAAATTTTGGGAGCACTGGCCCCCATGTAGCCCATTTTATGTTTGCAGATGATAGTGTAGTATTTCTTCAAGCATCAAATATCAACGTTGTGACCTTAAAATAGACCCTATTTGACTACGAGTTGGCCACATGACAAATGGTAAATCTTCAAAAAGCCTCAACTTTCTGTGGAAAGGGAAGCAAATAGGAGGACAAAGTTTTTTTTTAAATATTTTTGCATTGATCCCAAGGCATTGAGCGAGCATTATTTGGGGCTCTCGCAGCCGTGGTGGGTAGGTCAACGGAAGCAAATTTTAAATACGTTAGAGAAAACTCAAATGGCAAAGTGATTGGATAGGAAGGACAAGGTATCTCGAAGGCGGGAAAGGCGGTGCTAGTAAAATCAGTGCTTCCAGCAACACATACTTACACCATGAGTTGCTTTCAACTCCTAGAGAAAATGTGTCGGAACTAAATTATGCGACAGTATGTAAAACTGTTAGTACCCATAATAGGATTTACAACGGAGATGAAGTATAAGGCCACCGAGAGTATAGTCTATGAGAGTATATGTGAATGATAACCCCTTGCCCTGCCTTATATAGGTGACGAGGGCTAGGGATTACAAGGAATCCACTAGATCTCATATCGTCGCCATGTTAGCTTGCACGCCCAGATGCTCTCCCGGTCCTTATCCGGGCTCATGAGCTGCCCTCGTGCGCTGATCCTCCACTCGGCCTCTTGGGCCTTGAGATAGGCCTGCTACCGGGCTTCCCACTTAGAGGACACCCCTAGTGTATTGCACCTTCAGTAGCCCCCGAGTGTGTCTGGAGTTGGAGTTATGCTTAGCTTCAGGAGTGAGAGCCCAGGCGGCCTCCTTCTGTCTTGTTGGCTAGTCAGATAAGGCACTTGTGACCACGTGACAAGCCTGATTCCACGCATGCAGTCCACCCTCCCTGTCATTTAATCTATTGTGATCATGTACATTTTTAACTATCGTTGTCAGCTCTTTTCTAACTATAATCGGTTGTGGTAGGGCTCAAAAAGTATGGCTCATGGGGTGGATGTGCAGTTGCTCGCTTATTCAGTAATGTTGATACTTGGGGAAACAAATTTCATCATCATCAATATTGCTAATGTTGATACGTTACTGATGTTCCAAGTTCACTCATGTGTATGTACATAAAAATGGAGATGAGGTGTGCAATGTCAACCAATACTATTGCAAGGCCGACCATCACTCATCGCAGTGCTGCTAGCCCGGGCGTTCAGTGCTAGAAGCTGGTCACGTGATGCTGCAAAGCTAGTGGTCAGTGAAGTTTTCATTGCTACAAGGTGGTTGACAATGTTGCAAGACCAAGGCATCGATGCAGCATGGCAGGTCATTGGCATTTTTTACTTTGCCGCAAAACGGTGCACCGGTGCTACAAATTTGGGGTTATCACGTGTTGCAATTAATGTCATGTTTAGTGTTGTAAGGCCGACCACCATTGTGCTTTTCACTAGCCTACCATGGCCACCATTGTGGCCTCCAAGTGAGTCTATTGCTGAGAAACATGGGTGTATGTTGCAAAGGATGGGGAGAGGAGACGAGAGCAGGAACCAAGTTGGTGGTTGATTTGGCAATGATCTGTGACAGAATTGAACGGTTCGCGGGTGGGCGTAACCTAGGAAGAGTTGGAAGATGCATGCCAATGATCCATTGGTTCAGGCGTGTATACATTGTGGTTTTTCACTGATTTCTTGCAATTAATGAGTATGTGTTCTATATCTACTTTTTTTTGTATAGACATGCTCACATGTTGCAACGTTTTTACGAGGTTTCTCAAAAGAAAATGGAAATATTCAACAGACTGGTTTAGGAGGAAATGAGTCAGCTCGCTCTAGCGCCAGATGCCCCTCACTTGTATTCCTCTCTCTTCACCATATCCATTCGCTCTATTTCCACCATGCATAGACCCACGGGGTTGTCGCAGTGGTGCAACTGCAGGTGCTCACGGGGGGTGTTTTAGCCGACGACCAGTGCCACAAGCCACGACCCATGCAACAAGGGGGTGAGGCTTGTGGTCGCATCAATGCAACTACCTTGGTTGTAAGACAATGTTCCTCGCCGGCGCGCCGTCTGTAATAGTGCTTGCATGATACCAGGCGACATCAGGGATGCGCCAGAGCATGGACGTGGGGTGCTGCGAGGGGCTGACATAATTGTTGGGCATAAGCCACCGCAGGACGCGTCGGGTGCGAGCCAGGACGCGCCGGGTCTGTGGCCGTGCGTGTGTGTGTGTCTGTGCGTGCGTGTGTGTCCTCGCGTTCAAGCGCGTGGGCCGTTGTGTGTAGGCGACAGAAACGGAGTGGCGACCACGTCGGGGCGCTGGAATCGACCTACGGCGACTGCGTACGTGCGCGTCGGGTGAGTGGGTCTGGAAGCGCGGGACGTGGGGTGTGCATGCGTGCAGAGCGTGGCGTAGCGCGTGCGTGCGCGCGGGTATAAGGCCAGCTCTCTCCTCTGTTGTAGCTTGCGGATTGTACTGAGTTCGGGCTCAGGGAAAGAAAAGGACGCCGTTCGTGCGGCGGGCGGAGTTCGTGCTCCGGCAAAACCACTTGTGTCCTTGCGTCCTTCTTCTTCCTCCTTCTTCTTCTTTGCAGTGTTAGAAAGGACGAGAGGGAGGTGCTGCTGAGCGAGAGGAAGAGGAAGGCCGCGGCAACAACAATTGGTATTCAGAGCCACAGGTTCGGGGGCGGCCGTGGCGCGCGGCGGACATGAAGGTCTCGGCAACGCGTGGCGAGTCCACGGCGGTGTGGCGTGATGCCGGGCGCGCGGCGAGCGCGTGGCGTCGGCAACGCGCGGCGAGTTCACGGCGGTGTGGCGTGATGCCGTGCGCGCGGCGAGCAGCGGCGGTCGCGGAGACGAGGAGGTCGCGGAGGACCTGCGTGGTGTCGCAGAGGCCGCGGCAGCTCGGCGCGACAACCGTGGAGGCGCGGCGCTGCGGTTGACGGCGCAGCGGTGCAGGGCAATAAGCGCGGCGGCGAGCCGGGCATGACCGGTGCGTGTTATGGGTGCGCACCGGACGCGTCGGGCGCGTCGGGACCGCGGGAGTGGACCGCGTCGAGGCGCTGGACCTGGTTGCGCAGACCGCGTACGTGCGCGGCGGGAGCGCGGGGATGTGGGGAGTGCACGCGAAGGGCACGGCGGCAGGCGTGGCAGCGACGTTAGGGCGGCGGCGGCTACAACAACGTCGACGGCACGGCGGAGGCCGCAGCGGTGCGGTGCGACGGCCATGGCGACATCGACGACGATGGACTCACCTGCTGTAGTTCGTGGCTTAGGGGAGTGAGTGTTGGGCATAAGCCACCGCAGGACGCGTCGGGTGCGAGCCAGGACGCGCCGGGTCCGTGGCCGTGCGTGTGTGTGTGTGTCTGTGCGTGCGTGTGTGTCCTCGCGTTCAAGCGCGTGGGCTGTTGTGTGTAGGCGACAGAAACGGAGTGGCGACCACGTCGGGGCGCTGGAATCGGCCTACGGCGACTGCGTACGTGCGCATCGGGTGAGTGGGTCTGGAAGCGCGGGACGTGGGGTGTGCATGCGTGCAGAGCGTGGCGTAGCGCGTGCGTGCGCGCGGGTATAAGGCCAGCTCTCTCCTCTGTTGTAGCTTGCGGATTGTACTGAGTTCGGGCTCAGGGAAAGAAAAGGACGCCGTTCGTGCGGCGGGCGGAGTTCGTGCTCCGGCAAAACCACTGTGTCCTTGCGTCCTTCTTCTTCCTCCTTCTTCTTCTTTGCTGTGTTAGAAAGGACGAGAGGGAGGTGCTGCTGAGCGAGAGGAAGAGGAAGGCCGCGGCAACAACAATTGGTATTCAGAGCCACAGGTTCGGGGGCGGCCGTGGCGCGCGGCGGACATGAAGGTCTCGGCAACGCGCGGCGAGTCCACGGCGGTGTGGCGTGATGCCGGGCGCGCGGCGAGCGCGTGGCGACGGCAACGCGCGGCGAGTCCACGGCGGTGTGGCGTGATGCCGTGCGCGCGGCGAGCAGCGGCGGTCGCGGAGACGAGGAGGTCGCAGAGGACCTGCGTGGTGTCGCAGAGGCCGCGACAGCTCGGCGCGACAACCGTGGAGGCGCTGCGCTACGGTTGACGGCGCAGCGGTGCAGGGCAATAAGCGCGGCGGCGAGCCGGGCGTGACCGGTGCATGTTATGGGTGCGCACCGGACGCGTCGGGCGCGTCGGGACCGCGGGAGTGGACCGCGTCAAGGCGCTAGACCTGGTTGCGCAGACCGCGTACGTGCGCGGCGGGAGCGCGGGCCGGGAGCGCGGGGATGTGGGGAGTGCACGCGAAGGGCACGGCGGCACGGTGGCAGGCGTGGCAGCGACGTTAGGGCGGCGGCGGCTACAACAACGTCGACGGCACGGCGGAGGCCGCAGCGGTGCGGTGCGACGGCCATGGCGACATCGACGACGATGGACTCACCTGCTGTAGTTCGTGGCTTAGGGGAGTGAGTGTTGGGCATAAGCCACCGCAGGACGCGTCGGGTGCGTGCCAGGACGCGCCGGGTCCATGGCCGTGCGTGTGTGTGTGTCTGTGCATGCGTGTGTGTCCTCGCGTTCGAGCGCGTGGGCCGTTGTGTGTAGGCGACAGAAACGGAGTGGCGACCACGTCGGGGCGCTGGAATCGGCCTACGGCGACTGCGTACGTGCGCGTCGGGTGAGTGGGTCTGGAGGCGTGGGACGTGGGGTGTGCATGCGTGCAGAGCGTGGCGTAGCGCGTGCGTGCGCGCGGGTATAAGGCCAGCTCTCTCCTTTGTTGTAGCTTGCGGATTGTACTGAGTTCGGGCTCAGGGAAAGAAAAGGACGCCGTTCGTGCGGCGGGCGGAGTTCGTGCTCCGGCAAAACCACTTGTGTCCTTGCGTCCTTCTTCTTCCTCCTCCTTCTTCTTTGCTGTGTTAGGAAGGACGAGAGGGAGGTGCTGCTGAGCGAGAGGAAGAGGAAGGCCGCGGCAACAACAAAATAGTCTGTTGCAACGATGGGGGAGGGGTGGGGGATAAACAAGTTTTGTGGAGGCTATGGAGGAAGACGGGTTCCACTCTCTCTGCTGCCGCGTGGTGTGATCCAATACTTCACGTGTCAGATCCGACGGCTGGCAAGCCGACTAATTTTGTTGACACCTATAACATGCCAATTTTTTTTGTACGGAGATGTTTCTAGCCATTGCATGTTTCTTATGTTTCTTATCACAGTTCATATGTCTTCCATGGTGCCACACAGTGCCGGTGCTCGCGTTTGTATACGCAGCTAGTGCCAAAACCAACGTTAATATATGCAGTGACGGGTGGAACTTGATTAAAATAAGGCTTGTATGGCGGCTACGATCGGCCGACTGACGCGTAGCACTGCTAGACTAACGTTAATGGAAACAAAACATGTGCAGCTTCAGTCCAATATATCACTATACTAATGATGACAAAAAACGGAGCATGGACAGAGCTAACAAGCTTCAGTCCAATATCAGTATACTAATGATGCCAAAAGTCCAGCATGGAAAGAGCTAACCAACTTTAGTCCAATATCAGTATACTAATGATGCCAAAATACAGCATCGAAAGAGTTGACGAGCTTCAGTCCAATATCATTATACTAATGATGACAAAAAACAGCCGTGATACTGACAGAAAAACCAGTATGGAGTACTTACCAACCGAGCTTAAAGCCGCGATGCTTCCCCGCATGGGCGGCACCCCCTGGACCGGCGCCATCTCATTTTTCCCGTCCATCTGCCACAAGAGAACCCAGTGATTAGAAAGTCCAAGGACATATACACACCACGTAGCTCTTGCACATACACATCAGGTAATTCAGTAAGCACTAGTACTAATTCACATGACTAGATCAAAGATTGTCAGTAACTTCAAATCATTAGGCACCGGTTAACTTCAAATCACTAGTAGGAGAGGGGGAAGCGAGTGCGGTTCACCATCTTGTCATTAGAGACAGGGTTTGCATGAAGGGTGGGGGCGCGAGCGCGGCTCACCATCTTGTCGTTGGAGACAGCATTTGCATGCAGGGTGCGGGCGCGAGCGCGTCTCATCATCTTGTCGTCGGAGACAGCGTGAGTACGCGGGGCCCCTGGGGCCGGGAGCGCAAGGACCTTCAAGGGGCCTTCCCGGGACTCCCGGGATTCCAGCTCCTCTCTGGTGGCCGCTGGGGGCGGGCTTTTCTGCGGGTCTCTGCCGGACTTGCGCTTGCGAACCACCGGCGCAGGCGCCTGTTGCGCAAGCACCTTCCCTTTCCCCTCGGCGACGGCGGCCGTAGGGGGCGGGGCGGGCGCCGCCAGGCTCTGCTCCTCGTGGTTGGCTGCGGGTATGGTGTTGATGCCGGAGCTAGACATCGCGGTGGATCGGTCGAGCACACGCGCGGAGTGGGTCGAGGAGATTGGGATGAGAAGAATGTGAGCGAGGAGCAGAAGCATGTGTTGCCCTTTATGAACTGAAATGGAAGGCACGGGCCAAGGTGGGGACCGCGTGTTGAACTACAGATTTATTTATTTAATACCAGCATTTAATAGTAGCATATCTTTGGTATATTTCTATTAAATATTCTTATATTTTGGTATATCTTTGGTATACTATTAGATATATATTTGGTATACTGGTATTTAATAGTAATATTCTTATATTTAGGAACAATGATATACTACTATTAAATACTATTATCGATGTTACTAAATATAAGAATAGCTGTGACAGTATTTAATAGTAACATTCTTATATTTTGGAATAGAGGTAATATTATTTAATTGTTGTATATCTTTGGTATACTATTAGATATATCTTTGGGATTCTAGTATTTAATAGTAATATTCTTATATTTAATGAGGAATAAAGATATATCACTACTAAAGAATATTATCTCTATTACTAAATATTAGAACATAGCTAATAGTACTTTATAGTAATATTCTTATATTTTGGAACGGAGTTAATAGTATTTAACTATAGATTATCTTCGGTATACTACTATTAAATATTATTATATTTAGGTATATCTTTGGTATACTAGTATTTACTATTCTTATATCTTTGGTATAGTAGTATTTAATAGTAATATTCTTATATTTAGAAACAAATATATACTTACTATTTGGTAGTGCATTTATTTGTTCCGGAGGGAGTACTATTACTACCTCCGTCCGTGTTTATTAGTCCCTTTCGTATTTTGTGTCCAACTTTGACCGTATATTTGACTAACAAATTATAAGTTGTATGTCACAAAACTTATATTGTTGTGTTCATATTTGAAAGAGGATTTCGATGATACTATTCTTAGAGTATATAACTTATTTTTTAATAGTTAAAACAAATGTCAAAGTTTGACCCAAACTACAAGGAGCCTAAATAAATCAGGACAGAGGTAGTAGTAGTCATGATTTAGTTCCCTAGTCAAATAAAAGTAATACTAGCAACTTTTTGACGAAAGATATATCATCTTATTATAGCCATGCATTAAGATATAGATAAGGAATAAAATAAGTATGTTGGTAATCACCTTGCTTCTAATTTAAACCGAATTCTTTATACTCGATTTATTGATAAGGCAAAAGATACCTGTAAAGAATCATTTTTTTAGATAGAATGGTTGCCATTGTATTCAGAGTTCTCGGCAATGCCAGAGTTCAAACGACGCTAGTACAATTCGGAGGCACACTAGGCCATGTTTTTCACAACTCATTCCGACAATGTTGATTATCTAAGATGTAGGTAATACAATTCACCTCTCTATGAACCCAAGTGATCTTGGACTCAATAAAATTTTGGAGAATGCCCTTCACATCTTCAACCGCCGGACCATGGGGTGGGCCGTCCTTCCCTTCAGAGTTCAACTTGCTCACAACCATCTTGTAGTCCATCTCCAAGACGATCATCTAGACTCCAACTTCCTTCTCTAGTGCAAGGACATGGTGACATGCTAGTAACTTCGCCACTTTAGGTCTAGTTAGATAGGGTAAAAATGGCATGAGCCTGAAGGAAATATGCCCTAGAGGCAATAATAAAGTTATTATTTATTTCCTTATATCATGATAAATGTTTATTATTCATGCTAGAATTGTATTAACCGGAAACATAATACTTGTGTGAATACATAGACAAACAGAGTGTCACTAGTATGCCTCTACTTTACTAGCTCGTTGATCAAAGATGGTTATGTTTCCTAACCATAGACATGAGTTGTCATTTGATTAACGGGATCACATCATTAGGAGAATGATGTGATTGACTTGACCCATTCCGTTAGCTTAGCACTCGATCGTTTAGTATGTTGCTATTGCTTTCTTCATGACTTATACATGTTCCTATGACTATGAGATTATGCAACTCCCGTTTACCGGAGGAACACTTTGTGTGCTACCAAACGTCACAACATAACTGGGTGATTATAAAGGTGCTCTACAGGTGTCTCCGAAGGTACTTGTTGGGTTGGCGTATTTCGAGATTAGGATTTGTCACTCCGATTGTCGGAGAGGTATCTCTGGGCCCACCCGATAATGCACATCACTATAAGCATTGCAACTAATGAGCTAGTTGTGGGATGATGTATTACGGAACGAGTAAAGAGACTTGCCGGTAACGAGATTGAACTAGGTATTGAGATACCGACGATCGAATCTCGGGCAAGTAACATACCGATGACAAAGGGAACAACGTATGTTGTTATGCGGTCTGACCGATAAAGATCTTCGTAGAATATGTGGGAGCCAATATGAGCATCTAGGTTCCGCTATTGGTTATTGACCGGAGACGTGTCTCGGTCATGTCTACATAGTTTTCGAACCCGTAGGGTCCGCACGCTTAAAGTTCGATGACGGTTATATTATGAGTTTATGTGTTTTGATGTACCGAAGGTAGTTCGGAGTCCCGGATGAGATCGGGGACATGACGAGGAGTCTCGAAATGGCCGAGACGTAAAGATCGATATATTGGACGACTATATTCGGACTTCGGAAAGGTTCCGAGTGATTCGGATATTTATTGGAGTACCGGAGAGTTACGGGAATTCGCCGGGGAGAAATATTGGGCCTTATTGGGCCATACGGGAATAGAGAAGAGAGGCCAAAAGGAAGCAGGCGCGCAACCCCCCTCTGGTCCGAATTGGACAAGGGGTGCAGCCCCCTTTTCCTTCTCCCTCTCCCCCTCTTTCCTTCTCTCCTACTCCAACAAGGAAAGGAGGAGTCCTACTCCCGGTGGGAGTAGGACTCCCCCCTTGGCGCGCCCTCCTCCTTGGCCGGCCTCCTCCCCCTTGCTCCTTTATATACGGGGGCAGGGGGGCACCCCATAGACACAACAATTGATCCCTTGGATCTCTTAGCCGTGTGCGGTGCCCCCCTCCACCATAATCCACCTCGATAATATCGTAGCAGTGCTTAGGCGAAGCCCTGCGTCGGTAGAACATCATCATCGTCACCACGCCGTCGTGCTGACGGAACTCTCCCTCAAAGCTCGGCTGGATCGGAGTTCGAGGGACGTCATCGAGTTGGACGTGTGCTGAACTCGGAGGTGCCGTGCGTTCGGTACTTGATCGGTCGGATCGTGAAGACGTACGACTACATCAACCGCGTTGTGCTAACGCTTCCACTTTCGGTCTACGAGGGTACGTGGACACACTCTCCCCTCTCGTTGCTATGCATCACCATGATCTTGCGTGTGCGTAGGAAATTTTTGAAATTACTACGTTCCCCAACAGTGGCATCCGAGCCTGGTTTTATGCGTTGATGTTATATGCACGAGTAGAACACAAGTGAGTTGTGGGCGATATAAGTCATACTGCTTACCAGCATGTCATACTTCTGTTCGGCGGTATTGTTGGATGAAGCGGCCCGGACCGACATTACGCGTACGCTTACGCGAGACTGGTTCTTCCGACGTGCTTTGCACAGATGTGGCTCGCGGGTATCAGTTTCTCCAACTTTAGTTGAACCGAGTGTGGCTACGCCCGGTCCTTGCGAAGGTTAAAACAGCACCAACTTGACAAACTATCGTTGTGGTTTTGATGCGTAGGTAAGAACGGTTCTTACTAAGCCCAGTAGGAGCCACGTAAAACTTGCAACAACAAAGTAGAGGACGTCTAACTTGTTTTTGCAGGGCATGTTGTGATGTGATATGGTCAAGACATGATGCTAAATTTTATTGTATGAGATGATCATGTTTTGTAACTGAGTTATCGGCAACTGGCAGGAGCCATATGGTTGTCGCTTTATTGTATGCAATGCAATCGCCCTATAATGCTTTACTTTATCACTAAGCGGTAGCGATAGTCGTAGAAGCATAAGATTGGCGAGACGACAACGATGCTACGATGGAGATCAAGGTGTCGCGCCGGTGACGATGGTGATCATGACGGTGCTTCGGAGATGGAGATCACAAGCACAAGATGATGATGGCCATATCATATCACTTATATTGATTGCATGTGATGTTTATCTTTTATGCATCTTATCTTGCTTTGATTGACGGTAGCATTATAAGATGATCCCTCACTAAATTGTCAAAGTATAAGTGTTCTCCCTGAGTATGCACCGTTGCGAAAGTTCTTCGTGCTGAGACACCACGTGATGATCGGGTGTGATAGGCTCTACGTTCAAATACAACAGGTGCAAAACAGTTGCACACGCGGAATACTCAGGTTAAGCTTGACGAGCCTAGCATATAACAGATATGGCCTCGGAACACGGAGACCGAAAGGTCGAGCGTGAATCATATAGTAGATATGATCAACATAGTGATGTTCACTGTTGAAACTACTCCATCTCACGTGATGATCGGACATGGTTTAGTTGATATGGATCACGTGATCACTTAGAGGATTAGAGGGATGTCTATCTAAGTGGGAGTTCTTAAGTAATATGATTAATTGAACTTAAATTTATCATGAACTTAGTCCTGATAGTATTTTGCAAATTATGTTGTAGATCAATAGCTCGCGTTGTTGCTTCCCTGTGTTTATCTTTGATGTGTTCCTAGAGAAAAATTATGTTGAAAGATGTTAGTAGCAAAGATGCGGATTGGATCCGTGATCTGAGGATTATCCTCATTGCTGCACAGAAGAATTATGTCCTTGATGCACCGCTAGGTGACAGACCTATTGCAGGAGCAGATGCAGACGTTATGAACGTTTGGCTAGCTCAATATGATGACTACTTGATAGTTTAGTGCACCATGCTTAACGGCTTAGAATCGGGACTTCAAAGACGTTTTGAATGTCATGGACCATATGAGATGTTCCAGGAGTTGAAGTTAATATTTCAAGCAAATACCCGAGTTGAGAGATATGAAGTCTCCAACAAGTTCTATAGCTAAAAGATGGAGGAGAATAGCTCAAGCAGTGAGCATGTGCTCAGATTGTCTGGGTACTACAATCGCTTGAATCAAGTGGGAGTTAATCTTCCAGATAAAATAGTGATTGACAGAATTCTCTAGTCACCATCACCAAGTTAGTAGAACTTCGTGATGAACTATAGTATGCAAGGGATGACAAAGTAATTCCCGAGCTCTCCGTGATGCTGAAATCGACGAAGGTAGAAATCAAGAAAAACATCAAGTGTTGATGGTTGACGAGACCACTAGTTTCAAGAAAAGGGCAAAGGGAAGAAGGGGAACTTCAAGAAGAACGGCAAGCAAGTTGCTGCTCAAGTGAAGAAGCCTAAGTCTGGTCCTAAGCCTGAGACTAAGTGCTTCTACTGCAAAGGGACTGGTCACTGGAAGCGGAACTACCCCAAGTATTTGGTGGATAAGAAGGATGGCAAAGTGAACAAAGGTATATTGGATATACATGTTATTGATGTGTACTTTACTAGTGTTTATAGCAACCCCTCGGTATTTGATACTGGCTCAGTTGGTAAAGAGTAGTAACTCGAAACGGGAGTTGCATAATGAACAAAAACTAGTTAAGGATGAAGTGACGATGTGTATTGGAAGTGGTTCCAATATTGATATGATCATCATCGCACACTCCCTATACTTTCGGGATTAGTGTTGAACCTAAATAAGTGTTATTTGGTGTTTGCGTTGAGCTTGAATATGATTTGATCATGTTTATTGCAATAAGGTTATTCATTTAAGTTAGAGAATAATTGTTGTTCTGTTTACATGAATAAAACCTTATATGGTTACACACCCAATGAAAATGGTTCGTTGGATCTCGATCGTAGTGATACACATATTCATAATATTGAAGCCAAAAGATGCAAAGTTAATAATGATAGTGCAACTTATTTGTGGCACTGCCGTTTAGGTCATATTGGTGTAAAGCGCATGAAGAAACTCCATGCTGATGGGCTTTGGAATCACTTGATTATGAATCACTTGATGCTTGTGAACCATGCCTTATGGGCAAGATGACTAAGACTCCATTCTCCGGAACAATGGAGCGAGCAACTGACTTATTGGAAATAATACATACTGATGTATGCGATCCGATGAGTGTTGAGGCTCGCGGCGGGTATCGTTATTTTCTGACCTTCACAGATGATTTGAGCAGATATGGGTATATCTACATGATGAAACATAAGTCTGAAACATTTGAAAGGTTCAAAGAATTTCAGAGTGAAGTGGAAAATCATCGTGACAAGAAAATAAGGTTTCTATGATCTGATCGCGGAGACAAATATTTGAGTTACGAGTTTGGTCTTCAATTAAAACAATGTGGAATAGTTTCACAAATTCATGCCACCTGGAACACCACAACATAATGGTGTGTCCGAACGTTATAACCGTACTTTATTGGATATAGTGCAATCTATGATGTTTCTTACCGATTTACCACTATAGTTTTGGGGTTATGCATTAGAGACAGCTGCATTCACGTAAAAAAAGGGGCACCATCTAAATCCGTTTGAGACGACACCATATGAACTGTGGTTTGGCAAGAAACCAAAGTTGTCGTTTCTTAAAGTTTGGGGTTTTGATGCTTATGTGAAAAAGTTTCAACATGATAAGCTTGAACCCAAATCGGAGAAATGCGTCTTCATAGGATACCCAAAGGTGACTATTGGGTATATCTTCTATAACAGATCCGAAGGCAAATTCGTTGCTAAGAATGGATCCTTTCTAGAGAAGGAGTTTCTCTCGAAAGAAGTGAGTGGGAGGAAAGTAGAACTTGATGAGGTAACTGTACCTTCTCCCAAATTGGAAAGTAGTTCATCACTGAAATCAGTTCCAGTGATGCTTACACCAATTAGTGAGGAAGTTAATGATGATGATCATGAAGCTTCGGATCAAGTTACTACCGAACCTCGTAGGTCAACCAGAATGAGATCCGCACCAGAGTGGTACGGTAATCCTGTTCTGGAGGTCATGTTACTTGACCATGACGAACCTACGAACTATGAGGAAGTGATGATGAGCCCAGATTCCGCAAAGTGGCTTGAGGCCATGAAATCTGAGATGGGATCCATGTATGAGAACAAAGTATGGACTTTGATTGACTTGCCCAATGATCGGCGAGCCATTGAGATTAAATGGATCTTCAAGAGGAAGACGGGCGCTGATAGTAGTGTTACTATCTACAAAGCTAGAATTGTCGCAAAAGGTTTTCGACAAGTTCAAGGTGTTGACTGCGATGAGAGTTTCTCACTCGTATCTATGCTTAAGTCTGTCCGAATCATGTTAGCAATTGCCGCATTTTATGAAATCTGGCAAAGGGATAAACAAAACTGCATTCCTTAATGGATTTATTAAGAAAAACGAGTTGTATATGATGCAACCAGAAGGTTTTGTCAATCCTAAAGGTGCTAACAAAATATGCAAGCTCCAGCGATCCATCTATGGACTGGTGCAAGCATCTCAGAGTTGGAATATACGCTTTGATAAGTTGATCAAAGCATATAGTTTTATATAGACTTGCGGTGAAGCCTGTATTTACAAGAAAGTGAGTGGGAGCACTACAACATTTCTGATAAGTATATGTGAATGACATATTGTTGATCGGAAATAATGTAGAATTATTCTGCAAAGCATAAAGGAGTGTTTGAAAGGAGTTTTTCAAAGAAAGACCTCGGTGAAGCTGCTTACATATTGAGCATCAAGATCTATAGAGATAGATCAAGACGCTTGATAAGTTTTTTCAATGAGTACATACCTTAACAAAATTTTGAAGTGGTCCAAAATGGAACAGTCAAAGAAAGAGTTTCTTGCCTGTGTTACAAGGTGTGAAATTGAGTAAGACTCAAAGCCCGACCACGGCAGAAGATAGAAAGAGAATGAAAGTCATTCCCTATGCCTCAGCCATAGGTTCTATAAAGTATGTCATGCTGTGTACCAGATCTATTGTATACCCTACACTGATTTTTGCAAGGGAGTACAATAGTGATCTAGGAGTAGATCACTGGACAGCGGTCAAAATTATCCTTAATGTAATAAGGATATGTTTCTCGATTATGGAGGTGACAAAAAGGTTCGTCGTAAAGGGTTACGTCGATGCAAGTTTTGACACTGATCCAGATGACTCTAACTCTCAATCTGGATACATATTGAAAGTGGGAGCAATTAGCTAGAGTAGCTCTGTGCAGAGCATTGTTGACATAGAAATTTGCAAAATACATACGGATCTGAATGTGACAGACCCATAGACTAAACTTCTCTCACAAGCAAAACATGATCACACCTTAGTACTCTTTGGGTGTTAATCACATAGCGATGTGAACTAGATTATTGACTCTAGTAAACCCTTTGGGTATTGGTCACATGACGATGTGAACTATGGGTGTTAATCACATGGTGATGTGAACTATTGGTGTTAAATCACATGGCGATGTGAACTAGATTATTGACTCTAGTGCAAGTGGGAGACTGAAGGAAATATGCCCTAGAGGCAATAATAAAGTTATTATTTATTTCCTTATATCATGATAAATGTTTATTATTCATGCTAGAATTGTATTAACCGGAAACATAATACTTGTGTGAATACATAGACAAACAGAGTGTCACTAGTATGCCTCTACTTGACTAGCTCGTTGATCAAAGATGGTTATGTTTCCTAGCCATAGACATGAGTTTTCATTTGATTAATGGGATCACATCATTAGGAGAATGATGTGATTGACTTGACCCATTCCGTTAGCTTAGCACTCGATCGTTTAGTATGTTGCTATTGCTTTCTTCATGACTTATACATGTTCCTATGACTATGAGATTATGCAACTCCCGTTTACTGGAGGAACACTTTGTGTGCTACCAAACGTCACAACGTAACTAGGTGATTATAAAGGTGCTCTACAGGTGTCGCCGAAGGTACTTGTTGGGTTGGCGTATTTCGAGATTAGGATTTGTCACTCCGATTGTCGGAGAGGTATCTCTGGGCCCACTCGATAATGCACATCACTATAAGCCTTGCAAGCATTGCAACTAATGAGCTAGTTGTGGGATGATGTATTACGGAACGAGTAAAGAGACTTGCCGGTAACGAGATTGAACTAGGTATTGAGATACCGACGATCGAATCTCGGGCAAGTAACATACCGATGACAAAGGGAACAACGTATGTTGTTATGCGGTCTGACCGATAAAGATCTTCGTAGAATACGTGGGAGCCAATATGAGCATCCAGGTTCCGCTATTGGTTATTGACCGGAGACGTGTCTCGGTCATGTCTACATAGTTCTCGAACCCGTAGGGTCCGCACGCTTAAAGTTCGATGACGGTTATATTATGAGTTTATGTGTTTTGATGTACCGAAGGTAGTTCGGAGTCCCGGATGAGATCGGGGACATGACGAGGAGTCTCGAAATGGCCGAGACGTAAAGATCGATATATTGGACGACTATATTCGGACTTCGAAAAGGTTCCGAGTGATTCGGGTATTTATTGGAGTACCGGAGAGTTACGGGAATTCGCCGGGGAGAAATATTGGGCCTTATTGGGCCATACGGGAATAGAGAAGAGAGGCCAAAAGGAAGGAGGCGCGCAACCCCCCTCTGGTCCGAATTGGACAAGGGGTGCAGCCCCCTTTTCCTTCTCCCTCTCCCCCTCTTTCCTTCTCTCCTACTCCAACAAGGAAAGGAGGAGTCCTACTCCCAATGGGAGTAGGACTCCCCCCTTGGCGCGCCCTCCTCCTTGGCCGGCCGCCTCCCCCTTGCTCCTTTATATACGGGGGCAGGGGGGCACCCCATAGACACAACAATTGATCCCTTGGATCTCTTAGCCGTGTGCGGTGCCCTCCTCCACCATAATCCACCTCGATAATATCGTAGCAGTGCTTAGGCGAAGCCCTGCGTCGGTAGAACATCATCGTCGTCACCACGCCGTCGTGCTGACGGAACTCTCCCTCAAAGCTCGGCTGGATCAGAGTTCGAGGGACGTCATCGAGTTGAACGTGTGCTGAACTCGGAGGTGCCGTGCGTTCGGTACTTGATCGGTCGGATCGTGAAGACGTACGACTACATCAACCGCGTTGTGCTAACGCTTCCGCTTTCGGTCTACGAGGGTACGTGGACACACTCTCCCCTCTCGTTGCTATGCATCACCATGATCTTGCGTGTGCGTAGGAAATTTTTGAAATTACTACGTTCCCCAACAGAGCCTACAAAAGACTCCTTTGGATGGCCTCTTAGGATTGTAAAATGTAATGTTTGTGGGAAACTGCACAACACCAAATACGGGTGTGGCTATCTCATATATGTAAGGGTATACGAAGTGTACAAATACAATATACAGAGTCTACAGAGAAACTACGTATAAACATTATCAAACAGTCTCCATCAATCTTCACTAGTGGAAAAAGGGCTAGCCACAACTTTCCTTGGTGGCGCGCCATTTACAACCAACGACACCACTATTTTCTTTCAAATAGTGATGGCATTGGCTTATTTGGAACGACATTAGTAGGGGCATAGTGGTGGTGTTGGAAACAGGGTAGCATCAAAAATATATGGGATCAACAATTTGTATCAGGCGTAATATATTGCTGTCGTGGAATAGTATGGAACGCCAGCACTATTATATTTAGTTGTGACGTGTTGTTGTAACCGACGCCAGTATTGTTATTTTGTCAATGCCAACATTCTTATATTACTATTTTTTGGTATATTCTTTTTTATAGTATATTATAGTTTACTTTTATTAAATTTCTATTATTTTAAATAGAAATAATGACATTTTTTAAAATATGTACTTTGAGACTTTCAATTTATTTTTTTCCTTTTTAGTTTAAGACTTGAAATATATAGTTTTTGAGCCTTCAAATATGTAGTTGCACACTTCCAATTTTTTCTTTTTAGTCTTTTATGTGGTGTTCTTTTTTTAGTATATTATAGTTTACTTTTATTAAATTTCTATTATTTTAAATGGAAATAATGACATTTTTAAAAATATGTAATTTGGGACTTTAAATTTACTTTTTTTCCTTTTTAGTTTAAGACTTGAAATATATAGTTTTGAGCCTTCAAATATGTAGTTTGACACTTCCAATTTTTTTCTTTTTAGGTTTTTATGTGGTGATATTTTTAATAGTATATTATTGTTTACTTTTGTTTAATTTACTTTTTTTCGTTTTTAGTTTTAGACTTGAAATATATAGTTTTGAGATGACATTTTTTAGGTGATGATGTAGGGGAACGCAGCAGAAAACAAAAAATTTCCGACCTACGCACCAGCCCAGGACCACTATGGAGACTGCATAGATGGTTTGATCTTTTTCGTTACCGACTCGTAGCGCAGCGGGAAGTAGAGTCGATGACGATCGGCGGTGCAGATCCCCGCAGCTAGGATTTACAACCTCCCAACCGCGAGGATGTATACCCTCATCTGCTCCTCAGACAGCCCTCCGGGAGGCGGTCGAACAGCCCCCCGGACGGTGTCGCGGACAGCCCTTCGGGAGGACCTTCGAAACTCGAACGGTCACTCGGACAGCCCTTCGGGAGGACCTTCGAAACTCGGACGGTCACACGGACAGCCCTTCGGGAGGCACTCACGAACTAAGACCGAAACTACGATCTCTCTACAGAGTTGCACACATACGGTGTCATCTATCCGGCAGGGCTTCGCCGTCCAGAACTAGTTCCTGCCGGAACTCAGACAGCCTTATGGCTCTACGAAACTCTTTTCGTGGGAGGGAGAGAAGAAGCCAGATAATGCATGGCATGTGTATGAGAGCAAGGGATGAGTGTGGAGGGCTGCCCCTCCACCTCTATTTATAGGAAATCCCAAGGGGGTAGGGTAGTTTCACAAAAAACCCAAAATGCACATGAATGAAGTCCTTCCACAAGGACCTAGGAGTGAAACCAAGGAACTAGAGGGTCCCCAAGGGGGGATACCCCATGTGGCCGGCCACACCCCCATGAGGGGCCCCAAAAATGGCTCCTATCCATCCATGTCATCCCCAAGATCTTTTGGAGCAAAGCCCCAAAAGGTGGCTTTCCATAAAGTAACCATAAAGCTGATTTTCACTATTCACGACGACATTTTTCAGCGTCTGATCGAACTGAAAATATTTATGTGGGCTAAGAACATTTCCAGTACCCACTAAAATGATTTTCAACGCGTTCCGAAACAATTCCGGTTTTAGTGATTTTCATCTGTGAAACGCATCTGAAGTGGCTCCGGCAGCTCCGGAACATTTCCAGTTTTTATCTCAGAAAATTCCAAAAAGCTTCCAGAATGATTCTGGCATCCTCCAAGAATTATCAGGCATGTGCCGAAACCAATTTGACTTAATGGTGTATCCCGAAACAACTTTTCGGTATCATCGAAACTTATCCGATGACCTCTCTCTGCGGTACGATTCCGCTGTCCGAAACTTTTCGGTGTCCGAAACTTTTTCGGTGATTTTCTCTCAGACTCCCTGTCTAGTATTCAGCAGATAGATGACCCTTAAGCGTGTGACCCTATAGGTTCGGTGAAGTATAGACATGACCCGGAACCCCTTCCGATCAATGATCAACATCGGAGCCGTGGACACCCATATTGACCCCTATACCCACACGAATAAATATTCGAGTGAACCTCCAGTTGCCGTGTGCTATTCCTGTTGCCTCGCGATATGTTACAAATACCCGAGGTGAGACGTGTTGGCATTCCCGTGGATCAACAACTTGTCCACTATGCTAGTTACCTCGTTACCGGTATTGTTCTCTTTTCTCGTTATCGTGTTCCGGCATCCCCGTGATCAAATCACAAAGTGTCTGGCCAGACGATGATGGATACCGTAACACCGAGAGGGCCCAGAGATATCTCTCCATCGTCGGAGGAGCAAATCCCAATCTTGAGCTATCAAGTTACTTGACACACTTTTCCATGAACCCGTAAGCCGCCGTAATAGCCACCCATTTACGGATGACGTTTAACAAACCCCAAAGTTCATGAAGCAAGCATGAAGAAACTCGATACTCTCATGGTCTAAGGAATCATGCAAACGTTAACCATCTCTGTGTTATGTACCAATAAACTTGTGACGAATGAATCTCATAGCATAACATCAATCCGGGTCGATTCAACACAAATGTTCTCTTAACATTGTGCCCTCAAGGTTGCTGACATAAACATGCCCATGATCAGGAAAACATAACCATCATGCAACACTTGGGCTAGTCTTAGAGGCCAGACTAGGAATACATTTTACCGTTTATTATTCCACACGTGCATATGAGTCTTCCTCCGAGCCTCGTGGTTATTGCAGACTCGAGAACCATAGCAGTTATAGCATGGAACATAAACATAATTATGAACTCGGAGATAAATAATATCATTTATTATTGCCTCTAGGGCATATCTCCTACAGACTCCCACTTGCACTAGAGTCAATAATCTAGTTAATGCTAATGCACTTTACACCTGTGGCACACCGGTGTAAATATGCTTCGCTTGTGGTATAGCCTGATGTCCAACGGATCTGACGACTTCAGTTCCGTGTGTATCATTGCATGTCCTCGTGTTTTCACGTTTTCAAAAAATTCATATTTTGTGTGGACTTGGCTTTGTATGTATGTGAATCACAGGTCAAACCTGGATTCCTCAGACTAAGTTTTGGAGCAACTACCTGCAGTAGTGTCCCATTGTCAAAAGCCATCTTGGAACTATACTAAGTTCATGAATGAACTATATGATTCAACATCTTCTTTGTCGCTTCTAAAGCGTCAACATACTTAGCCCTTGTTATAGAATTTGCCACAGTAACTAGTTTGAACAAATTCCAACTAACTGTGCCACCACAATATGTGTTACACAAAACCCTTAACTTAAATCAAAAATCGCACGGTGAAAAGATGAAGACTATCGATGTAACATTTTACAACGAACTCTTCATGATCTCCGCTTGCAAGAAAACATATCATCAGTACTTACTCTAGTACTCAATGACATCTTTCACTGTTGTCACACGATCAGTACTTTGATCACTTTAGTATCCATACTCGCAACACCATGGGAGTATCGGACATATCTGGTTGTTTTACATACCATGGAATACATGATTAATCCAAACACAAAAGTGTGTGGAATCTGCATCATGTATTTTACTCATCAGTGTTTTGGGACACCGAGTCTTGCAAAAACTCTTTCCATGTGACTTTGGCAAGAATCACTCCTTGGCGTTTTAAATGCTAAAAGGTTTTAGCATCTTGTCAATATGTATTCATTGCTTAGCCCCATTAGGTAAATCTATCTCCATAGATCATCATGCCTAATATTGAGGCTATTTAGCCTAAGCACTTCATCGAAAAACTATTTTCAAATGAAGTCCTAATTCGTGTCAAGAAATTTATTTCCAATTACCAATGTGCCAAGCACATAAGGTTTTTAGAAATATTATTACGCTCCCACTTACTTTCTTGAATTACAAGCATCTTCGTTACCCATTGATGAAGTCAAAACCCCTTTGACCATTACATCAAAACACGAAGATTCCAACTCCATTTTGCTCTCTTCTGTCCATTGCTGGAACTCTGAAGTTTGCATACCTACTAGCATCCTCTGGATCGACAAATTACTTTGGACTGTATCATATACAAGTCCTAGCTTTCATTTCCATCAGATGGAAATCCTTTTATCATCCATGTTTCATATCTCATGATTGAAATATGTATTAATTGCTAGTTCAACCCGAACCGACTTTAAGCATCGCTACGATGAAAACAACCTCATCGTAGTCAACTCTTGAACTTGTTATTTCAACAAGTCGAGCTTTATGGATAAAACATTTTTATCCATATCAGTTTTAAGTTCCATAAATATTCGTTAGACTCTAAGTCTTCCGAAAGGTGTATCAAGGTTTTAATCTTGAATCACTTATATGGAAACTAACTTGGGTTGTATTGGCATTTAGCCAATTCCGGAGTCAGGGCCCATCAACGCTTCCTTGTGTATCGTAGGTATAATGTTGTCTAACAACAATATCTCGTTTGCGCACCTGAGAGGTTTGCACGAGCCTTGCCTACGTGGTTCAGCTGCAAGTTCGACCGAAGTTCATACATTTTATTGTAGAGACTTCCGTATCAGTCGCAGTAGGAAACTCTGGAATTACTTCCAAGGTATCTTTCCTTTGATCTGATGACTTAGATACTGTTTATCTCGTCGAGTTGCACTATTCTCCCACTCACCTTTTTGAAAGAACCATTCTCTTTAAAAGCACACCGTTTCGCGGCAAAACTATTTGCCTCGGTATAGTGAGGGAGGAATACCCAACATTTTGGTATAACCTACAAAGTAGCACTTGTATGATTTGGAATAGGTTTGTAACCTTTTACACAAGCCCCATATTCCAAATGTTAAGAAAAGATATAACATGGTTGGGCGTACCATACCATGGCTTCATTTCAACAGACCCGATGTAGCTCTTTTCAGTGTAAAAGCCGCAATCTCTAAAGCATCACTTTAAAAAGGATAATGGCAAATTTATTTATGTCATCTTTGACCTTACCATGTCATAAATTGTTAGATTACATCTCCACGGACTTTTCACTTGCAGTGGTGTTCCGGGAGGTGCAAGTTATGAAACCCCTTTCACAACTCATCAGACATTCGCTAAACATGTAACTCAAATATTCCTTTGTGCAATCAAATTGCAGAAACATAATTTTCTTGTTACAATAACTTCTACTTCATTTTTGAAAACCTTTGGAATGATTTCAAAAGATCCAGACTTACGTCTCATCAAGTAAATATCCATATATCTACTTGAGTCATTTCTGAAGATAAATAAATCCACCACTAACAACACTTATCGGACTACACACATCAAATGTATGATCACTAATAAGTTTGTTGTTCGTTCCTTATTGCCTGTGAACGGTATTTTAGTCACTTCACTTTTCGGAGGAAAGTTGCAAGTGTCAGATGATTCAAAATCAAAAAGACTTCAAAATCCATCATAATGGAATTTTCCATGCGGGTTTCTCCAATGTGACCAAATGTAGTGCCACACTTGTGTGGTATTCTTTTAGTCTTGCGACATTTAGCGTCAGTGTTATGGATGTATCATATTACCCTCAATATTCATAACATACGTCCCATCTTGGATGGAAGCATGGCCCTTCATGTTATTCATAATACTTAACAACAATTGTTGCTTTTATGAACAACTCTTTTGCAACAAACATTGTGCAATGGGCTAGAGTGTATGAAACTCTAAAATGAATTATGAAAGTAAACCCAGAGGTATTGTATTATTATCAATATTCATAACATACATCTCATTCATAATGAAAGTATGGCCCTTGTGTTATTCATAACATCGAACATAAAAGGTTCTCTTATGAACAACCTTCTTGCAAGATACCTTATGCAATGGGCTAGAGTTTGTAAAACTCTAAATGAATTATGAAAATAAATACAGACGGCAATACACCGATGGAAGGTATAGTAACATTTACTATGTTCCCTGTGTATACCTTAACCTCATTTCTGGCTAGTCTTTTTAGGCCACAGTAGCTCTTACAGTGATTCGCAATTGAATGCAATCGAGCGGGTATCTTTATGATGAACTCACAATACCCAAGAATTAGTGATTAACATGTTTAACCATAATTCGCAAGAACTATATCTTTGACCAGCCTTCTATACATCAAAAACTTGTATGACATTCATACATGAGCTGGATATTCCAGTCTTCTTTCCTTTTGCCTTTATACTTCTAACAGTTCAACTTTTAGTATTTCTCCTACTCTCAGAAGAAGCACCCAACTTAAGAGTGGCATTAGCCCCGGACTTCCTAGGCGTGTAAGTCATACTAACACCCTTTGGACACTTCCTTTCTCTTTAAGTTGTTGTTTTATTCACCTTTCATTATATGACAGGCGTTCTTCTGGATCCCTTTCCCAACAGTCAAATGCATAGTAAACACTTTTACTAATACTTGCAAACAAACATTGCTTTGTTTGTATCTGAAAATAATTTTCAGTTCCATGAATATCATATAACTATCCCAACTTTCGAAGTTTGGGTTTCATGGAAGCAAACATATTCCACTTGACTGTAACAGAATCCTAGCTTTTGGATCGAAGGACGAGAGTCACATGATCCATAGCATTAGCGGGAGGATACAGAAAGCATGCGATAGGACAATGTCCTTCTCGGCACTTTTGAGGACAATCCTCATATTACGTTACCAATCGTAAAGTTTTAACCAGATATTTAACAGCTATTCAATTTTAATAGGGAAGGTGGAAATGCGAGCCATTATTCTACAACTATTATGCAAGAAACACTTAGACAGTGTTCATAATTAATTGCACTTAGAATTAAACATGTTAATTCAACAGTGCGCTCCCACTCAAATCAATATCTCTCACAATTAATTTTGAGTGATACAAGATCCAGACTTCAATTCATCGCCATAGAATCATCATCTCATAACGGGAATTTTAATCGGTAGGCCAACTTGCCGATCACATCTCTATGTGACTCTTGCTCATCTTTCGATGCGTGTGTTCCGAGCTCAGGACGATCCTGCCATGAACGTCAAGGCAACCAAGTGATCTTGCTGCGAGGTCTGACCTCACCCGCCTCACACTTCTCTAATCGTTCGTACCCATGCATCCATGGCGCACCCCGAAAAGATAGGTGCCGTGACGGTGCTACACTTGGGAGAACACTAACTACTTGATATTTTAAGTGAGAGATCACCCTAATAAAAGCGACTACCGCGCAATCAAGAAGGGTGCATCATAAGGGATAAACATCTCAGGCAATTCATAATAGCATGATATGGTATAGCCCTTTCTGACGGAGAAGTATTTCATTTCTTCGTCTTTGGCATTCGCGTCGGTGTTCACCTTCGCGAAGATTGCCACCACCTTGTCGATGCACCAGATAATATTGCTATCTCTATAGCTAACAAAATAATGCATTACAACAAGGTTGACACGCAGGTCATTAAAGTGCAATCATATGGCTCCAGCCATCATGCCGAATCATGACACGCAGGTCATGTTAATCAAATTACATCATATAGTCATCTCATACATAATCGAATTAGTATGAGCACTGCTATACCACATCACATGCACATCCTGCAAAACCAAGTTAGACGCCTCTAATAGGTTTATGCAAAAATTTATTTTACGTGGCTTCTAAGGTTTTGACTTAAACCGCAGCTACCAACGTTTTATCATCAAGTATGATTATTCAAGTTGCTACATTAACATCTCGGGGTGTATGAAACACGGGATAATTAAATCTCGAGCCCCATACTAAACTTCGTCATACGCATGACCCCCGTGCAGATCATATCTGCAATGCCCTTTCATCTGCGAATTTCATCTTTCTTTTGACTACGGCAGAACCCAAAGAACTGATAGCACTTCCATGATCAATCAGGATCACGGATTGCCAGAACTTTGTCAAATTCCACCATGCTGTCTCGAGATTGAGCAAACGCAAATTCTAGGGAAGCAACAAGAACCTCGGGTAACAGATTTCATCTGTCACCCGCATAAATAATTTTCAGCAATAGATCTCATCTACTACCTAATTATATTATGCAATACCCATACATCTCCATGTATTCTAGATCGAAACCTGCATCTACGCATAGCACGGCTCTTGATGCCACTGTAGGGGAACGCAGCAGAAAACAAAAAATTTCCGACCTACGCACCAGCCCAGGACCACTATGGAGACTGCATAGATGGTTTGATCTTTTTCGTTACCGACTCGTAGCGCAGCGGGAAGTAGAGTCGATGACGATCGGCGGTGCAGATCCCCGCAGCTAGGATTTACAACCTCCCAACCGCGAGGATGTATACCCTCATCTGCTCCTCAGACAGCCCTCCGGGAGGCGGTCGAACAGCCCCCCGGACGGTGTCGCGGACAGCCCTTCGGGAGGACCTTCGAAACTCGAACGGTCACTCGGACAGCCCTTCGGGAGGACCTTCGAAACTCGGACGGTCACACGGACAGCCCTTCGGGAGGCACTCACGAACTAAGACCGAAACTACGATCTCTCTACAGAGTTGCACACATACGGTGTCATCTATCCGGCAGGGCTTCGCCGTCCAGAACTAGTTCCTGCCGGAACTCAGACAGCCTTATGGCTCTACGAAACTCTTTTCGTGGGAGGGAGAGAAGAAGCCAGATAATGCATGGCATGTGTATGAGAGCAAGGGATGAGTGTGGAGGGCTGCCCCTCCACCTCTATTTATAGGAAATCCCAAGGGGGTAGGGTAGTTTCACAAAAAACCCAAAATGCACATGAATGAAGTCCTTCCACAAGGACCTAGGAGTGAAACCAAGGAACTAGAGGGTCCCCAAGGGGGGATACCCCATGTGGCCGGCCACACCCCCATGAGGGGCCCCAAAAATGGCTCCTATCCATCCATGTCATCCCCAAGATCTTTTGGAGCAAAGCCCCAAAAGGTGGCTTTCCATAAAGTAACCATAAAGCTGATTTTCACTATTCACGACGACATTTTTCAGCGTCTGATCGAACTGAAAATATTTATGTGGGCTAAGAACATTTCCAGTACCCACTAAAATGATTTTCAACGCGTTCCGAAACAATTCCGGTTTTAGTGATTTTCATCTGTGAAACGCATCTGAAGTGGCTCCGGCAGCTCCGGAACATTTCCAGTTTTTATCTCAGAAAATTCCAAAAAGCTTCCAGAATGATTCTGGCATCCTCCAAGAATTATCAGGCATGTGCCGAAACCAATTTGACTTAATGGTGTATCCCGAAACAACTTTTCGGTATCATCGAAACTTATCCGATGACCTCTCTCTGCGGTACGATTCCGCTGTCCGAAACTTTTCGGTGTCCGAAACTTTTTCGGTGATTTTCTCTCAGACTCCCTGTCTAGTATTCAGCAGATAGATGACCCTTAAGCGTGTGACCCTATAGGTTCGGTGAAGTATAGACATGACCCGGAACCCCTTCCGATCAATGATCAACATCGGAGCCGTGGACACCCATATTGACCCCTATACCCACACGAATAAATATTCGAGTGAACCTCCAGTTGCCGTGTGCTATTCCTGTTGCCTCGCGATATGTTACAAATACCCGAGGTGAGACGTGTTGGCATTCCCGTGGATCAACAACTTGTCCACTATGCTAGTTACCTCGTTACCGGTATTGTTCTCTTTTCTCGTTATCGTGTTCCGGCATCCCCGTGATCAAATCACAAAGTGTCTGGCCAGACGATGATGGATACCGTAACACCGAGAGGGCCCAGAGATATCTCTCCATCGTCGGAGGAGCAAATCCCAATCTTGAGCTATCAAGTTACTTGACACACTTTTCCATGAACCCGTAAGCCGCCGTAATAGCCACCCATTTACGGATGACGTTTAACAAACCCCAAAGTTCATGAAGCAAGCATGAAGAAACTCGATACTCTCATGGTCTAAGGAATCATGCAAACGTTAACCATCTCTGTGTTATGTACCAATAAACTTGTGACGAATGAATCTCATAGCATAACATCAATCCGGGTCGATTCAACACAAATGTTCTCTTAACATTGTGCCCTCAAGGTTGCTGACATAAACATGCCCATGATCAGGAAAACATAACCATCATGCAACACTTGAGCTAGTCTTAGAGGCCAGACTAGGAATACATTTTACCGTTTATTATTCCACACGTGCATATGAGTCTTCCTCCGAGCCTCGTGGTTATTGCAGACTCAAGAACCATAGCAGTTATAGCATGGAACATAAACATAATTATGAACTCGGAGATAAATAATATCATTTATTATTGCCTCTAGGGCATATCTCCTACAGATGATCTTTTTTCTTATTGGGCAAGCCCAAATAGTATTAGAATCCCGTGGGGGTCAAAACCAACGGGGGCAAAGGCCCCCTCGACCCACTCCCTCTCTCTGGCCTGCTGCTCTGTTCCGTTCCATTTTCTCTCCGTCTCTCGCCGCTCGTCGCGCCGCTTCGATTTCGGCCGATTCCGGCGATTGCCGTCCTTCTCCGGTCCTGAGGTACACATATGAGCCTCCCACTCTCATATGGTCCATTTGGATTTTTTAATTAGAGGTGTGTTTCACATCTAAGCCTCCCACTCTCATCTGCTAGGGTTTCGGCGACGGTAGCAGGCGACAGGGACGGAGTAGACTGTAGGCGACCCTCGGCTCCAACCCAGGTGAGCATATCATCCCTCCCTCTTTTGTTGTAGGTCACTGCCACTGTAATTTTTTATTTGCACCGTTGGGGTTCATCACTCCTAGGCAGTGACAATGTGTTGTACTTGTCTAGAATTAAGGTAGATATATTTTTCAATCTTTGTGGAAACTAGAAGTCCAATCTGTCAATCAAATTAAGGTAGATATATTTTTTTAAGTCATCATCTTTGGAAGCATTTTAAATTCTGAAACAAAGTGTTTGAGTTGCTGTTGTAATCCATAAATACCTTGGGGAAAATCTATTGTGTACTACTTTTTCACCAAAGAAAATTTCCACTTGAAAGTAATGCTCCAAGTTAGGTGTGGCAAAATAGTTGAGTGTCCAAAGAAAATTTCCACTCGAAAGTAATGCTCCAAGTTAGGTGTGGAAAATATAGTCACAATCCAATAGTTCTATACATTACATTGCTATCTAGTTTAATTAGTTCTATACATGCTATCTAGTTTAATTAGTTCTATACATTCCAATATTTATTGAGTGAAATGAAATTGCATATTATCTTGATCGTATACGCGTTGTGTTTGTAGGTCATGGCCAATTTTGGAGGTAACAATGAGTCGGTGTGTGATGTGGACATGGCCAACAATGAATTCTTAAACACTTATGAGTACGTCATCAAGAGCGTGCAAGGGGAAAATGTTGAGCTAAAGGGGGAGATTAATAGCTACACAAGGAGACTGTTTAGCTCATTCAGGAGACTAATCATCTTAGGGACGAGAGGGATAAGCTCGTCGAGGATCGGGATAAACTGAAGGAGGAGAGGAGACACCTCAGGGCTCAGAGGATTGACCTGAAGATGGACATAGACCATTTCAGTAGAGAAGGAGAGGGGGATAGAAAGAAGCTTCTCTAGCTGGGCATACTCCTTGATGAAAACTAGTTCATCTTATTATTTGTTGATGATGGAATAACTAGAGTACTTGAGTGAGCAACTTTTGTGAAGTTTAATTCATATCAACTTGTTGAGTTGATGAGCCTCTTCTGTAATGACTATATATTAAGTAAGTACCTAGTGTTGATGAGTATATTGTGTTCAATATTATCTATTAACTAAGTAGCTAGTGTTGATGAGCAAAAAAAATTTATTACCAAAAAAACCATTTGCTGGCGTTGGACAAGTAGGGACGACAGAGTTATGATGAACTTAGTGCTGGTGCTGGACTGGTTACACGCCAGCACAATGTATGATACTGCTAATGTGTCAACCCGCGCCACCAGTATTTCTTAACAATGGCGCCATATTGGTGGCGTTGGGTGTCTACGCCAGCAAGGCACTATTTGCCACGCCATAGCTTGGCTTTTTTCCACTAGTGCTTAACTGTGGCCTGAAGTACAAAGCAAGTTAAGACTGCGCCTACAACCTTCAAACTGAGGTTGTGTAAGTGGCTTCGTGAAGATGCCGGCAAGGTGATCTTTGGAGGAGATGAACTTGATATGAAGAACCTTCTATGCAACACGTTCCCTCACAAAGTGATACTCAACTTTGATGTGCTTGGTACGAGCATGAAAAACTGGATTAGATGAAAGATACGTCACACCAATATTATCACACCAAAGAACCCGTGGTTGCTCTTGAGAGACTCCCAACTCTCTCAATAGAGACTGTACCCAAATAAGCTCAGCCGTGGCATTGACAACCGCCTTGTACTCTGCTTCATTTCTACTCCGAGATACTGTAGCCTGCTTGCGCTCACTCCAGGGGATCAAGTTGCGACCAAAGAAGACAAGGTAGCCCCCCGTTGATCGCCGGTCATCTAGGCTCCCAGCCCAATCTACATCAGAGAACGCCGAGACAGCACTCGAGGAGGTAGACCGAAGATGCAAGCCATAGGAGATGGTATGAGAGAGATAACGCAGTATATGCTTCACAACTGACTAGTGTGAACTCCGAGGAGCATGAAGATACTGGCACACACGGTTGACCGCATAGGAGATATCCGGCCGTGTGATAGTCAACTACTGCAAGCCACCAACAATACTGCGGTACTCTGTAGCATCATCTGAAGGAAGGAAGGCACCATCCAAGGCTGATAACCGATCAGTCGTAGACGTAGGGGTGGTAGCATGCTTGCATTGCAACATACCAGCACGTCGCAACAAGTCCAAGGAATACTTATGCTGAGTGAGAGACAGGCCAGTAGGGGACCGTGAAACTTCCAGACCAAGGAATTAATGGAGAGCACCCAGATCATTGACAGCAAAATGACCACTCAGAGCAGACAGCAGACGATCAGCGACAGTCACTGAGGAGCTGGTAAAAATAATGTCGTCAACATAAACCAACAGGTACATAGTAATGTTGGGGAACGTAGTAATTCAAAAAATTTCCTACGATCACGCAAGATCTATCTAGGAGAAGCATAGCAACGAGATGGGAGAGCATGTCCACGTATGATACGTCTCCAACGTATCTATAATTTTTGATTGCTCCATGCTATTATATATTCTGTTTTCGATGTTTAATGGGCTTTATTATACACTTCTATATTATTTTTGGGACTAACCTATTAACCCAAGGCCCAGTGCAAATTGCTATTTTTTTTGCCTATTTCAGTGTTTCACAGAAAAGGAATATCAAACAGAGTCCAAACGGAATGAAACCTTCGGGAGCGTGATTTTTGGAACAAACGTGATCCAGAGGACTTGGAGTGGACGTCAAGAAATCAATGAGGAGGCCACGAGGCAGGGAGGCGCGCCTGCCCCCCTGGGCGCGCACCCACCCTCGTGGGCCCCTCGTGGCTCCACCGACCTACTTCTTCCTCCTATATATACCTACGTATCCCAAAACCATCCAGGAGCACCATGAAACCCTATTTCCACCAACGCAACCTTATTACCACGAAACCCTATTTCCGCCGGAGGGGGAATCGATCACAGAGGGCTTCTACATCAACACCATAGCCTCTCCGATGATGTGTGAGTAGTTTACCATAGACCTTCGGGTCCATAGTTATTAGCTAGATGGCTTCTTCTCTCTCTTTGGATCTCAATACAAAGTTCTCCTCGATCTTCTTGGAGATCTATTCGATGTAACTCTTTTTTGCGGTGTGTTTGTCGAGATCCGATGAATTGTGGGTTTATGATCAAGATTCACTAGTAGAAAACAGGGCTTTGGTTCGGCCAGAAAAGAACATTAATCCCAGTTGCATTACGAACCGGGACTAATGTGAGCATTAGTCCCGGTTCGAGCGGCTAGGGCACCGTACAGGCATTAGTCCCGGTTCAAATGGGACCTTTAGTCCCGGTTGGTGCCACGAACCGGGACTAAAGGGTGCGATGCCCATTAGTACTGGTTCGTGGCACCAACCGGTACTAAAGGTTAGACCTTTAGTCCCGGTTCGAGCCACCAACCGGTACTAATGGGGTTTGAGGCATTAGTACCGGTTCATGGCACAAACCGGTACTAAAGGTCCCATTTTCAAACTCTACCCCCCCAGTGGATCGCCTTTTCAGTTTTGTAAAAAGCAAAAGAAAATGATAAAAACTTCAAAAATTAAAATCCTTCCAGGTGTAGTTATGTTACTAGATGTACTAGTTAGCAAAATTTAAAAACTTAAATTTGGACATGTTTTGCAAAAAGTGTAGGGAAAATGTAAAACGGCTATAACTTTTGCATACGATGTCAGAAAAAAACGTATAATATATCAAAATGTTCAGCACGAAAATCCGCATCTGATTTTGACGGCCTATGGCCTGTTTGCAAATTTTTAGAATCCTCAAATTCTAAAAGGAAAAAAAGTTATGCTCAAATTTCAGTTTTTTTTGAATTTTTGTTAAATCTGGTCAAACTACTTATTCAAGAAGTATTAGTGTTACTAAATAATTATTCAAGAATATTAGTGTTACTAAATAATTATTTCAGTTTTTTTGAATTTTGGTCAAATCTGGTCAAACTGTGGTCAAACAATGGTCAAACTAATTATTCAAGAAATATTAGTCTTACTAAATAATTATTTCAGTTTTTTTGAATTTTGGTCAAATCTGGTCAAACTGTGGTCGAACTGTGGTCAAACTATGGTCAAACTACTTATTCAAGAAAAATTAGTGTTACTAAATAATTATTGTTTTTTAGAACAATAGTTTCAAACTCAAACAGTGAAATGTGTGACTTCATGCTCAAGCTAAATTACTGAGGGTTAATAGGATTGACATCTTACTATTGTCAGGAAAACAACAAGTGCAGACTTGGAAACAAGGGAGAATAGAACTCAGAAGTTAAGCGTGCTCAGGCTGGAGTAGTGAGAGGATGGGTGACCGTCCGGGAAGTTAGATGATTTGGAATGATGAGGTGTGATTAGAGATTAGAGGTTAAATTGAGCAGTGATGAGGGGTGATTAGAGATTAGAGGTTAAAATAATTCAGAAATTTGAAAATAAAAAAAAATCAAAAAATTTCAAAAAAAATTTCAAAAAAAAAATCATAAAATTTCCTTTAGTACCGGTTGGTGTTACCAACCGGGACCACCAACCGGTACTAAAGGTGGACCTCCAGGCAGCGGCCACGTGGAGGGCCTTTAGTCCCGGTTCGTGTAAGAACCGGGACTAAAGGGGGAGGCTTTAGTAACGACCCCCTTATGAACCGGGATTAAAGGCCCTTTTTCTACTAGTGATTATCTATGAACAATATTTGAATCTTCTCTGAATTCTTTTATGTATGATTGGTTATCTTTGCAAGTCTCTTCGAATTATCAGTTTGGTTTGGCCTACTAGATTGATCTTTCTTGCAATGGGAGAAGTGCTTAGCTTTGGGTTCAATCTTGCGTTGCTCGATCCCAGTGACAGAAGGGGAAACGACACGTATTGTATTGTTGCCATCGAGGATAAAAAGATGGGGTTTATATCTGTGACGCCCGGATAATTAAGCTACAGTAAACCTCTGTTAACGATGCCACGTCACCATGATTACTGTTGCTAATCTCGCGTTAGTTCGAAACCGGTTCGAATTCAAATTCAAAATCAAGCAAACAATAAAATATTTTCGAATATTAAAACTAAAATGTTGGGGTGTCGCCGAATAATTCATGAGTAATAATGGTGGGGAAACCAACATTTCTTATAATAAATAAATTCTAAAATAATTTAAAACTTTAGAAAATCATATAAAATAAACCGTATCTCAGATGAAAATACTTTCTATATTGCTTGAGTTTATCCATCTACATCATGTCATCTTGCCTAATGCGTTACTCTGTTCTTATGAACTTAATACTCTAGATGCATGCTGGATAGCGGTCGATGTGTGGAGTAATAGTAGTAGATGCAGGCAGGAGTCATCTACTTGTCGCGGACATGATGCCTATATACATGATCATGCCTAGATATTCTCATAATTATGCACTTTTCTATCAGTTGCTCGACAGTAATTTGTTCACCCACCGTAATACTTATCCTATCTTGAGAGAAGCCACTAGTGAAACCTATGTCCCCCGGGTCTATTTTCCATCATATTAATCTCCCGTCAACTAGCTATTTCTGTCTGTGTAGGTACGAGGGACTTGCGTGAAGGGATTGACAACCCCTTTATCACGTTGGTTGCAAGGTTCTTATTTGTTTGTGTAGGTACGAGGGACTTGCGTGTGGCCTCCTACTGGATTGATACCTTGGTTCTCAAAAACTGAGGGAAATACTTACGCTACTTTGCTGCATCACCCTGTCCTCTTCACGGGAAAACCAACGCATGCTCAAGAGGTAGCAACGTACCCTCGTAGACCAAAAGTGGAAGCATTTAGTAACGCGGTTGATGTAGTCGAACGTCTTCACGATCCAACTGACCCAAGTACCGAACGTACGGCACCTCCGTGTTTAGCACACGTTCAGCAGGATGACGTCCCTCAAGATCTTGATCCAGTTGAGGGCGAGGGAGAGTTCCGTCAGCACGACGGCGTGGCGACATTGATGATGAAGTTCCTGGCGCATGGCTTCACCTAAACACCACGACGATATGACCGAGGTGTTAAACTGTGGAGCGGGGCACCGCACACGGCTAAGAGATTGTCTGTTCTGCTATGGGGTGCCCCCTGCCCGCATATATAAAGGAGGGGGGAGGAGGAGGCCGGCCAAGGGGGAGGCGCGCCAAGGGGGAGTCCTACTAGGACACCAAACCTAGTAGGATTCGGCCCCTCTTTTCCTATTCCAAGAGGGGGAAGGAGGGAAGGAGAGGGAGAGGGGAAGGAAAGATGGGGTCGCGCCCCATCCCCCTAGTCCAATTCAGACTGCCATGGGGAGGGGCGCGCGCCACCTTGTGGCCTTCCCTCTCCTACTCCCTTATGTCCCATCAAGGCCCATAACTTCCCCGGGGGGTTCCGGTAACCCCTCGGTTCCCGATAAATATCCGAAACGTCCCGAAACCTTACCGGTGTCCGAATACCTTCGTCCAATATATCAATCTTTACCTCTCGACCATTTCGAGACTCCTCATCATGTCCGTGATCTCATCCGGGACTCGGAACAAACTTCGGTCATCAAATCACATAACTCATAATACAAATCGTCATCGAACGTTAAGCGTGTGGACCCTACGGGTTCGAGAACTATGTAGACATGACCGAGACACATGTCCGATCAATTACCAATAGCGGAACCTGGATGCTCATATTGGCTCCTACATATTCTACGAAGATCTTTATCGGTCAAACCGCATAACAACATACGTTATTCCCTTTGTCATCGGTATGTTACTTGCCCGAGATTCGATCGTCGGTATCATCATACCTAGTTCAATCTCATTATCGGCAAGTCCCTTTACTCGTTCCATAGTGCATCATCCCGTAACTAACTCATTAGTCACATTGCTTGCAAGACTTATAGTGATGTGCATTACCGAGAGGGACTAGAGATACCTGTCCGATACATGGAGTGACAAATCCTAATCTCGAGCTATGCCAACTCAACAAACACCATCGGAGACACCTGTAGAACATCTTTATAATCACCCAGTTACGTTGTGACGTTTGATAGCACAAAAAGTGTTCCTTCAGTATTCGGGAGTTGCATAATCTCATAGTCAGAGGAATATGTATAAGTCCTGAAGAAAGCAATAGCAATAAAACTAAACGATCATTATGCGAAGCTAACGGATGGGTCTTGTCCATCACATCATTCTCTAATGATGTGATCCCGTTCATCAAATGACAACACATGTCTATGGTCAGGAAACTTAACCATCTTTGATTAACGAGATAGTCAAGTAGAGGCATACTAGGGACACTCTATTTGTCTATGTATTCACACATGTACTAAGTTTCCGGTTAATACAATTCTAGCATGAATAATAAACATTTATCATGATATAAGGAAATATAAATAACAACTTTATTATTGCCTCTAGGGCATATTTCCTTCAAGTAACCCCTGGACGTTGGAACATAAACAGAGACGTGTCAGCACTGGACGGAGCAAATCCAAGACGTCCAAGAAATGAGCCAAGTCGGGCATGCCATGCACGAGGAGTCCACTTCCAGCCGTTCGCCCCCTAGGGGCTTGAAATAGCTCCGACTGGGGGTGAACCGGCAATTATTTCGGCGTGGTGGCGATCGGGTTCCTAGCCACCACCCCCAGGTCGCCCCCATGACGCCATTTTTTGAAAAAGAAAATCGGCCAAACACGACACAAAATCATACAAACTAGGCGATTTCATTGATATTTGTACAAAAACTTAAAAACACAAATTAAAGTAACTTAAGAACGACCCTCGCCCATCTGCTCGCGGACGCAGTCCGCCCTCGCCCACTTGAGGGCGGTTGACGATGTCCTGGACTAGGGGGTACTCACCACATCGTCTCCCGACCAGGTGGATCGGGCCGAGGACCCCCATGGCGGTTCACTCATGGGCCACTTCGGCCAGCCCATCCCGCATACAAGGAGTATTCCACAAGACTTTGTGATCAAGACAAGGACTCCTCCCCACCAACGTATTCGGCTAGGACTCTTGTTATCCTAGGCCTCTGGTACATTATATAAGCCAAGGCCAGGTTAGTCGATAGATTATTATGACATTAATCATCATACCCCTAGGGTTTAGACCACAACATATGATCTCAGGGTAGATCAACTCTTGTAATCTCTATATTCATCAAGATCAATCAAACAGGAAGTAGGGTATTACCTCCATTAATAGGGCCCAAACCTGGGTAAACATCGTGTCCCATGTCTCCTGTTACCCATCGATCCATGACACACAACTCGGGATTCCCTACCCGAGATCTGCCGGTTTTGACACCGACAATGGTGCTTTCATTGAGAGTTCCGCTATGAGATCAACGAAGGATCGATGGCTCGTCTGCAGATTAACTGCGACGTCGACTTCTTCGTCACCGGCTCGACTGGTCACCTTGGCTCGACCGAGGACTGCACTCCACGTCAGATCGTCATGTTCGGACGATGACCTACATCAACATAAACTCCGATCTCTCTCAAGATCATGGAGGAATCATTCATGGGGCCTGGGGGCTTAACATCAATATTGCCCTTGAGCGACCGTGCTATTTTTCTGGACAGCGAACTTGTATCCGCCGCCACCGCCTCCTCGAGTGTCGTTTTAACAATTGCTTCGGTGGAATTGTGCTGAATTAAGTCTACAACAACCATGCAAAATTTCGTCGAGTTCCGATGGAGTAATCTCTGGCAATCTATGATATACCAGCGCCCTGTCAAATCTGGACGGGAATCTGGACGAGTTAAGGCGTGGTCTCCAGAGCCAAGCTCGGAGGTCCTTTGGAAGATCCAACCGTTCATCTGCTGTGGAATTCCCATATCTACCACCCCTCAAACTTTCAGCTCGATCCGACGGTTCAAACTCCGGGATCCTTCCGATAAGTGGACCAATTTTCTGATCTGTTTTCTACGCGAATACGGATCCGACCCGAATTCATGTTTCTTTATCAACGTGACGTTGGACAACCTTTTTAAAGGAATTTTCTTCTAGGGTATTGTGCGTTGTTCTTAACACGGGCCCATAAAATTTTAAGCCTTCTCTGAGATACTCTTCACCATCACGCTGGTGTCAAACCAGTCCGGTAACATTGCTCCACGGCTGCCGACCTGCGCTAGACACGTCGTCATTATTGAGCCGAGCTCATCTTCTTCGGATCATCATCTCGACGAGCCGAAAAAGAGTTCGACATCATGAAGGATAAATCATCACCAACAACACCGCCCCACAGATTACACGGAACGAGCACACCGGCATCACCATTCGGTCACTTCATCAATCCGGCTTTGACCGCTTCACAAGTTATGACCGACGTCGGCATGACCGCACTGTTGCTTCTTCAAGCCGATATTCATCATGCCGAACTGCTTCAACACTTCGGCTGACATGGCAGCTGCAACGTCTCCTTTCCGACCCGCTCCGTCACCTCGGCTAGACCGGGGGCTTCACCATCTCTTCGTCAACCTACTCCGGAGACTTCGGCGTCACCCGCCGACCAGCTTCGTCACATTAGCTGGACCGGGGGCTTTGCCTCGGCAGACCAACCTTTGCCAGCATCGCCATGCCGCCACTTCATCGATCATCAGGCAATGGGTGTGCGGATCAAGTCCCAATTTTGGGAGTAACCTTTTTTCAGATTGCTACAACAGATAAACCAGGTGCTATTAATCCTAGTAATTTTTTTCTTGCTTGGGTTTATTTTTCTGAGAAATTATTACTCTGGTTTGTTCCATCATCTGTACACAGGTCTTTCAAATGATGGCCACATTAACGATGGTTGCGTGATGGTTCGGCCAGTTTCCCGTCCGCAGTTCGGCGAACGCCGCACCTAGAGCCCGGACCGCCCTGCAAATTTAGGCTTTGTCACGCCTTCACTGCGTCACGCCGACGCCCTGCACCGACATTGGCTTCGGCGCCAGGCCACATCTCTTTAAATAAATTATTTTTGCATAAAGCAATTATGCAAGGATTTTATATATATATATATATTATTATTTTTGGACCGCACTATTTTATGTGTGTAGGTAATCGATTTCGACTGCATCATGCGCTCACTTCAACAAGCCAATGTCGTCGTCCCAATCGGTATAAATCGGCTCGCATGATCACCTTGTTGGTCGAATTGCTATACCGACATGTTCGGTTGCCTCGATGACTTCGGCATCATCGAGAGGGTTCTACCTCGTCGGGTGTTCGGCGCTTGGGTAATATTTCTTTAATTATTCACTTTGCATAAATTATTTATTATGCTACATTTTTTAATTTATTATTGTTACTATTATCTCCTTCTTGCACTATTTTCTGTGCACAGGTAAATTATCCGGGTTGGACAGAGCTGTCACCTCGGCGTACTAATGTACCACGTCACTTCAGCTGGACCGGGGGCTTCATCATCACTTCATTAACCCACGCCGGGAACTTCGGCGTCATACTGCCGGCCTGCTCCATCGCCTCGGACGGACTGGGGGTTCCACCTCGCCACATTGGCCTTGTTATGTCGCCACTTTGGAGTGCCGAGCTCTTTGCTCCGCCACCTCGGGACCGGCTTAGGGGCTGGAACCTCGTCCCGCCGTAAGCTCGGACCGCGTCATCGATGCCGAACACATTAACCAGCTAAGTTGCTTTCATGCTCAAAGTTTTAAATTTTTAAATTGTGTTCGGTTCGACCATGCTCACATATGTTGTTTGTTAAAAACACTTCCTTTCCCATGTTAACTGGGCGCTCTTAAATTTAAATGAGCTGTTTTATAATAAGTGTTCTTCTTCTTAGTCATTGCAAAGTCTTTTTCTATCACTCCTTTTTCGACACGAGTGTGTGGTCAATAGCTGGGGAGCCTAATTTCTCTCTCAAAGCCGCTAGAGTTTAGTTTGCTAAACTGGCCTAACGAGAAGTACTCCGCCTTCGGGATAGGAGGTTGAAGCCGTAGGCTGACCCGCTTGAAGTCTTGAGATAGGATGTGTCATGTTAAAACACGACAAAAGCACATTTTTTTTCTAAGAACAATTTTCGGACTGGCACCGAACACTTGATCTAGTTCGGATGTCAAGTTTTTACTGCAGTTTTTTGATTCTCCAAGCTTATGGCACTTTTGATCTATTTGTGTGTTTTTCTTTTATGAGGCGGGACATCCTCTTGACCGAGGTACCCTGCCTAATAATCCAGCTTGGGAAATCTTTTTCGACCCATAGTTCGGCATTTTTCCTGCCGACCTGCACCTCGGTGTTGGGTTCGAGCATAAATCCCGCAGTATACTGCCGGACACTTGTAAGCATCGACAATATCAACGGGGGGCTGCGACTTGAGCCGAACCCACCAAAAGCCAAGGTACTCCAAGGAGTCCTTGGCAAAATGTTCTCGGATATTGCTTTATATGCATTAGTTTCGAATTGTGTCTTCGGTCAATAGTTGGGTTGCCCGGCTCCTGTGCTTGCCTCCTACGTTCCGCTTTGTTCGGCTAGGTGTGCAAAGGGAGAACCACTGCGATTGTGCTTCCAGCTCGAATGGTTAAGCGCCTTAGTGGAGAAAGCCGAAAACTGACTGTCATAATAAGCGCAAACTGGTCAGCGATCCGATGAATGTGTTTAACTATAAGATCGATGGAGGTCATCCCGTGTTAAACGACGGGCCGTTCATAACATTGGCCAAAGTGTTAACGGCTGGACATCAGCTGACGCCGAACACTACCGGGGGCTAATAACTGTCCTCCCAAACTTTAAGCTCCTATGACTAAGTGAAAGGTATAAAGCCCACATATCTGATTGCCTTGTTTCCGCCAACACAACCGCCTTCGGGCACCGAGACGTCGGCTAAGGGTTTTCTGGTTACTGCGAAAGCACCCTACGTAGCATCTACAAAGGGGTAGAAAAGCCGACGATGGGCCACTTTCAAATGATTAACGGTCGCAACGGAGTCAGAATAAACATATATCATCAGCATTTGTATTCATTATACCAGCGCTGCCTTCCGTAATTATCGTTATAAAGCCATACATATGCATCAATTTGACTTAAGATTTTGGCCAAGCTGGGTTGCCTGGCTCCTGTGCTTACCCCTACGTTCCCAATTGTTTGGCTAGGCGGTAAAGGGAGCACCTCTATGATTGTTACTACCGGGTCATCCGGGTTAGGATATAATTGGTCGGCAATGACGGAAGTGAAAATTTGGGTCCTATCCGGCATCAAGCTAAGATATTACGGCGACTTCTCAAAACCCTCTCTCAAGGGCCCCACCATTGGCGGCGCCCCTCAGGGTTGAGGCGGTCGCGATGCTCGATGTCGGTGGTGGAGGCGATATGCTCCTCGTGGCGCCGAGCGGCTCCGGTGGGTGCGGGCGGCACCGGGACGCCTCCAGGCGGCCGAAACCCGCATGTCCGGGGGCGCCGGGTAGTCGGCCTCGTAGAGGAAGCGCACCTCATCCTCGTGCAGATGGCGGCGGCCAAAGCCGTTCGCCGCCGCATCGTCGCCTGGGAAGCGCTCGACCATTGCCGTCGGTGGGGGAGAGAGTAGGAGAGAGGGGCATCGACGGCGAGAGACGGAGAGAGGGGCGTCGGAGGTGAGGGCGTGTGTGTTCATCGGCGAGGGAGGGCAGCATTTATAGCCACATATGGGCGGTGGGAGGGCTGCCGCCATGTGCCGCATGGCGGGAGTGGGCGGGACGCGCGTCGCCGCGCCTTCACTGCGCTGCCCGTGAGGCATCTATGGAAGACTGACCGGCGCGGCAGCGTGGCAGCCTTGGCATTGATTCCTGCAGGATCGAGGTGATGAGGACGACGAAGGCGGCGAGTCGCTGACTCGGTGTGCCCATTTCTTTTCGCGCCAAAAACGTTTCCTCCGGCGCCCCGGGCGCCCCCAGCGTGTTGGGTTCGGCCTGGGTCCGCCGACGCCAAATTCGGTCCTAACCGATGAAAATTGGGCTTCTGGGGGCGTGACTGGGCCGAATTTTAGGCGCCGGCAACGAAAAAGGGCCTTGTCGGGGCTTGTTGGGGGCACGGCTGGAGATGCTCTAAGTCCATGAAGTGCCTTAACAGGATGACACAAATCATGTGGATGAGCAGGATCAACAAAACCTGGAGGTTGCCGTATGTAAACCTCTTCCTCGAAGACCCCATGAAGAAAAGCATTCTGAAGCTACGTATAAATATTATCTAACAAGGACCGCCCCTCCTCCTCTGTCTTGATTCTTGGCCCATACACCGTCAGCATTGCCTTAGATCCACCCATGCTCTGGCAGATGCCATCGTTCCTGCTGCTGAGCCACGACTTGTATGTCTTCCTGTTGTATGTCTTCCTGTTGGTGTGCCTTCCACATGAAAGATAAAGTTTACTAGTGTAACTCACATGGTTCCTCACCAGCCAGAACTGATAGAAGCCTTGCACAATCCACTACTAAAGATCAGAATCACTGACCCTCAATTGCTGAGCAACGAGAATGCCCACGCATTAGTGATGAGGACGATCACTGACGAGTCTTCCATGGTGCATCAGTGATGAGGTATTTTGAGCTCTACTTCATGCTTATTAGAGACGGGTTTGAAATTGATCAGTCAGTGATCATGTGTTCCGGTGTCCAAAGTGAACGGATATTTGGCACTTACAGCTGTCACATTTGACCCGTCTAAGTTATTGTTGTAAAATAGTCGCGTTTGTTTTCTTGCCGGTCAAAAATGTGTTGTATACGTTTTATATCTTGTCCGTGCCAATTCCCTAACTCTCACCGTCGTTGGTGAGCCCCTCTCCTGTGGGATTGCACTATGTCCGTGTTGGCCCAATCCCGACGACGATACGACCGACGACGAACAACGATGAGAAACGGAACTCGCTGACAAACTCAACGAAGTTCTATTACGTCGAGATGTACACGTTGTAACCTAGATCAATCCACTCAGCACGAAGCTAGATCCCTCTAGCAAAGCGCCTGATCGATCCTCTGGTAAAATAGCTGGAAGCAACACCAAAACACAAGTACGTACACAACGGCCCGTCGGCCGGAAGTACCACACACGCACGCGAAGCTGGGTATTGCCGCAGGAGCGACCGCAGGAGCGTATCGCTCCTGTTTGATCTGTATTACTTTCACAAATCCATGGTACAAGTTACAGGGCTGCTTGCACACATATAAGTAGTATCAGGCTAGCTAGCTACTAGAGAAATACTAATCGGATGCTAACTCCAATACTACTCGGATCATACATGCACACGAGCCCGTACCCGGACACGTACTACTTCGGGAGGTTGTGTCGTGTTTACTTCTAACAATCACCCCCGTAAACACGACGTCATCACGACACTGCATCGATGCCGATCCTTCTTTGAATCTCCAATAACTTCTCTCGATTCAAAGCCTTGGTCAGGATGTTCGTCAGCTGATCATCAGTGCAACTGTAGTTGACCTCCGTCTTACCTTCTTCCATGCAGTCATTTATGTAGTGATACATCGTATCAATGTGCTTGCCCCTTTCACGCCGCACTGGATAGTCGCGTAGAAAAGTTGTAGACTCACTGTCAACATTGAGCATCACTTGTTCCTGATCTCGATACATGAGATCACCCTGTAGCCTCCCGAGCCACACACCTTGACACTCTGCTTCACTTGAAGTAGATGTCATCACTTTCTGCTTTCGTGATAATCAATTTACTATGCTTTTCCACCAAAGGAATATGCCACGTCCGAGGTAGTCTTACGGTCGTCGACAATTCCTTCCTTATCACTACCACTGTAGCCAAGTAGTTTCACCATCTCCTTCTTGCTCAGCTCAAGACGAGGTTCCATGGAACGTCAATTGGATTGCAATATTTCATGCCACAACTTTCCAGTACTTTCCTTGCGTATGATTCCTGGCATACGGTGACCCCCTCTGGCTTTTAATGTACCTCGATCCTGAGGTAGTAACTCAATAGCCCTAGATCATCCATCTTGATAAGCTCATTCATTTGTAGCTCGAACTTTAAAATCATCTCTTCATCTGCTCCAGTTATCATTAGGTCGCCGTCGTAAATGCCAACTAGCAGACGATCCTTTCCTTCACCTTGCTTGTACATTGCATACTCTAGTGGGGCTTTGTTAATCCAAGAGAAATCATCTTCTGATCAAGTTTGATGTTCCACTTTCGAGGGTCTTGTTGTAGCCCATACAAAACTTTGTGTAGCTTCAGTACCTTGTGTTCCTCTCCCTCTTTGATGAATCCCGGTGACTGATTCACATACACATCTCCTTTTAACTTGCCATTCAAAAATGCGGATTTTAAATTCATGTGATGTATCCTCCATGATTTCTGAACCGCGAGAGTGATGAGTAGTCTCACCCATTCCATCCTTTCAACGGGAACGAACACTTCTGCAATGTCCACACCTTCCTCTTGCACGTACTCTTTGGCTACTAGCCTCGCTTCGTGCTTTACGGACACTTTGGCATCTTTCTTGATCCACAAGCTCCCATGCATTGTTGTCGTGGATCGACCTCAACTCCTCCTCCATAGCTTGACGCCAATACTCCTTCATATTTGCATCGTCGAATTCCATCGGTTTCTGAGCGTTTGCTAGACATTGCCAACCACTCCGTTTCACCTTTCCCGGGTCTTTTGTCCAAAGAGCTTCCTCCGGACATATGTCGATCACCGGGCGTAGACGATTGGTTGTAGGTAGACATGTCCTTTCTTCCTTCATGGGCACGGGCGTTACGTTGCCGTTCCCATATCCACACGTGGACGCGGTCCCTCCATGCAAGACCTCCCGCTTGAGTTAATGCGGCCAGTGCTTTCGGCCTACTCAGTGGGACACCACGTTCACCTGTTATTGGGTAGTGTGGCATGGCTGATGCGCACATGCCCACTTTTGTATCAGCATACTTTGATTCATGGTCTTCAGGCGCCACGTACGCTGAAGTGACATTCGTGTCCTTAGATCGACACAAATTTCAGAATTATGTCTCGCGTCAGTACCTTCGACACGAGTTTCAGAATCACCGCTCATGTTTGTAACATCGACACGAGTTTTTCAAACCATGATTTTGAGAGCGAACTTTTTCTTCACTGAGCACAACAATTTCTTTAGCCGACGCTTGCAGAAAATGATCCTCCTCGTCCACGAGCTCGCACATCAACATCATGTCACTTGCATCATCTTCCTCGGCCATGAGCATCTTCTCCTTCGGGGGATTCTTACAGTCTGACTTGAAGTGGCCGAGCAGATTACCGTTGTGGCAGCGGATCTTCCTCTTGTTGAACTTTTTCTTCTTTTGCTTTTCCGACTGTTCGTCGATGTCCTTTGCGGGACGGTACTTTCCGCCGCTACCAGACGCCTTGTCGAAATTGTTCTCCATCGCCTGCCACTGAGCACGTGTAAGCATCAGGTAATCATCCTGCTTTGCGTCACCGTAACTCAGTTTCATCCGCTCGTCATCCGCCCTGAAGTTACAAACCAGATCATCCAAAGTGAGAGTCTTGAGATCAATACATTGCTCGATCTCTGACACAATCGGCATGTAGCGCGGTGGAGCGGCATGTAAAAAACGCCGGACCACGGTGATATCCTCTAGCTTCTCCCCAAGACTACGAATCCCGTTTTACCATCGTGGCAACCCTTGCTGCGAAGGCATCCACCGTCTCATGTTCTCCCATCCTCATACTCTCGTAACTTTTCCGCGAAGTTTGCAAGTTCGCCTCGCGCACACGCGAGTGTCCTAGATGCAATGTCTTCAGCGTGTCCCATGCCTCCTTCACAGATGTCTTCAAGATTAGATGCTGCTGCACGTCCACCAGCATCACCGAGAAGATGGTCGTGATAGCCTGGCAATCCTTCCAATACAAGGCACCACCCTTCATGTAGTCATCACCGCCGGGGTCGACGTCTTCCCAGAGCTCATTGGCCTCGAGCGCGCACTCCATCATGGGCACCCGTACCATGAAGTTCCCACGGTCGAATCATGGATACAACTATCTCACCGGCGAAGCAATTACTTTAGCCGCACCGGAGTACTCCGCCAGCTGCTTGTTCTTCTTGTCGTCCGACATGATCTCCTGTTACTAGAAGATCAACCTTGCTCTGATACCAATTGTTGGCCATGTCCCGACGCCGAGTACTTCCGGCGACGGTGATACGACCGACGACGAACAACGATGACAAACGAAGCTCGCTAACGAACTCGACGAAGTTCTATTACGCCGAGATGTACACACTGTAACCTAGATCAATCCACTTAGCACGAAGCTAGCTTCCTCTAGCAAAGCGCCTGATCGATCCTCTAGTAAAACAGCTGCAAGCAACACCAAAACGCAAGTATGTACACAACGGCCAGTCGGCCGGAAGCACCGCACGCACGCACGTATTGCTCATGTTTGATCTATATTACTTTCACAAATCCACCAACGAACAAGCCCTCCTCACTCACCAGCTCGGCTGCTTCTCAACTCATGTGGTATTCTTCACTCAACCAGCCCATGGCGCCGCAACGGACAGCCTCGGGCCCTCGATGCCGTCCGGTCTTTGTTGAGGATACAGCGACGAGGTTAGGAAGAAGCTCTGCGTTTGGAACGGTGGCGACGACATTATAAAATTGTTTTTTTTGTGTAATAGGGCTACAATTTTCTCTCTCAGTTGGTTAGTGGTTGATTGAATTGGAGTATATATATACATTATAATTTGTTCCCTCAGTAGCAGTGTTTTCTTTGCGAGAACTCTCAGTAGCAGTTGCTCACTACAGATTTTTTTTTCTCTTTTGGCCCCACAAAACATTTTTGTCTAGCTCCGCCACTGCCCCGCGGCAACCTAGTCCGGCCGCAGCCGCTCCAACGCCTTCCTGAGTGGCGCTCTCTTGTCGTGCATAGCCTCCGTCCGGCATCTCTGGTTCCGTATCCACCCTGCCGTTGCACACCAGGTCACCCACACCGTCATATGAGGTCGTATACCCGGTACTCCTGCCTTGCTCTTCAGTCATGATGGCGATCATGGTGGTGAGCTGCTCTCCTTCTAACATTATAGAACATTTAGGCTTTTCTGTGTGACTAACCTTCATGCGGATGTAATTTTTTAGGGTTAGTTCATGTATTTGGTTGTAGAAATCTATAGGGGTTGATGTATTTCAACCAATTTTTTATAGGGTTTGATGTATTTTAACTTATAGATATTTTGGCAGCATTAGCTATTTCTTTGTAGAATTCTGTTAAGAATTTAGTGAAACTTTTCTAATGGTGTAGCACTACAAACTTCTTAGTAGGCAGATGATGAGACTTGATACCTTTACACATAACTAAGGCACAGCTTGCTTTGACTATTATGTGTTGAGGAATAACTTAAGTTCTTTAACTCATTCAAATCAAAGGAGTAATGTCTTTGATGTGGATAATAAGATTACTTATGTTATCTGAGGTTTATCTGTTCCTGAACAAATCAGTTATGCCTTTTATGCATCTCTATATAAGTGGGAAAAAGTACATAACAACTATTGTGTTGAAACGGATATCCATTTTAATTGCACTGCACACAAGAAAAAATAGCCATTTTTGCCGGTAGTTGGCAGGGTGATACTCCAGAAAAAGGTGAACATCATCGGGAAAAACGCCGAGAGTGTTGTCCGTTGTAAACACACCACTGCTTATGTCATGTACAAGGTTAACTAATTGCTTATTTCATAAAGTTTGCTTGAATTCGATCTGAAATAATAGGTCGATGAATATCTTATGTGATTGTCATGCCAGTTATTGTTCTATGCAGAGTTTTATTTTGGTTGCACTACACAAATGAAGATGACGAGTTGCGCTACAAATTTACCTGTTGGTGCAAGCACCGACCGGTTTCATCGGTACTTCCTACTGGCCATTGTATTTGACATAGATTGGTGAGGTAATTATGAGTAGTTTAGCATATTTAAATTTATATGTATGTCCTTTGTCAAGTTTGTTAAGTGGCTTGATGGATAGACTAATCTTTGTAATGTGGTAGAGGTATCTATTTTCCATATACATGTTGGTTTGTTAAGTGGCTCGATTGATAGACTACTCTTTGTAATGTGGTAGAAGTATCTATGTCCTTTGCCTGCCCCTGAAGCCGCCAAATAACGGTGGCCCCGGGCGCACCTCACGGTCCACCCATCATGGACCTCCAAGCCGGGTCGCGCGGCAACACTCCGTCCAGGAAGATTGGATGCCGCATAGAGCCCCCGAGAGGCCCTTGCGGCACCCCAACCGGAAGCGGAAGGCACAGAGAGCTCTGTCGCCAGCGATGCCCCAGGGAGGCGGTACTCCAGCATCCTTTATCGTGGTAATATTTATGTTCCTTTTCTAGTTTGGTAATTTGCTCGATCGATAGACTACTGTTCGTAATGTGGTAGAAGTATCTATGTTCCGTATATATGTTGGTAGTGAAATGTGTAAATGTACACTTTTTGTTATATGGAAAGCAACTTCCCCAAATGAATGATGTATGCATGCGTATTCTGTTCACGTATTTCCGAAAATTTCATTTGCGTGCCTTGCTGGTACCAACATGAATATAGCCAAGCAATAAAAAAGGAGCAAACAACATGCGATGAACTACTATCACTGAATGGCTAGCAGTCTGTGATGAAGTGTTATCACTGACAAGCCAGGATGACCGTCTGTGGTGTGAAAGTCACAACTGACCTGGAGGCATTGATAGGCCACTAGCAGGTCAGTGATGATACAGTTTTGTTGCTTAATGCTATTTGGATATGTAGTAGTGATCAACCCTTTTTCGCTTTCCTTCGTCGGACCCAACAAATCCCTCAACCACCCAGCCAAGTCATTGTGGGTGTGGACGTTCGGCCGTGACCCAACAAATCCGTATCTGATTGTAGGCATCTCCAGAGTACTTTGGAATAATGACACCTCCAGAAATGGTGCAATAATATAGTCACCTCATCCACAAGCAACACACAGCACCCCTTCTTTGATAGTCCTATGGTCCAGATGTTCCCCCACTGTGCCAATACATTCTTAAGCATTCTCCAGACATAAACCTTCACTTTATTAGGCACCTCGGCATCCCTATAGAGCTAGCCATCTGCTGTGGCTTTGCACCGACGAGGAGGGCCTCGCCCGACACGCCTTTCACCAAGTTTGTGCCATGCAAAGATGATACGTAAAGCAAACAGTAGACTGTCTACTCCTAGCAGTGAAATTCGACGCTATATAATCTTCAGTGTCTGGTCCGTCAGCGGCGGCAAGAGTTAGGGAATTGGCACGGACAAGATATAAAATGTATACAACACAACTCTGACCGGCGAGAAAACGAACGCGACTATTTTGCAACAATAACTTAGACGGGTCAAATGTGGCAGCTGTAACCTGTAAGTGCCGAATATCCGTTCACTTTGGACATCGGAACACATGATC
>NC_057814.1:631713159-631721819 GCF_018294505.1 Triticum aestivum | reverse complement strand
CACGCTTCCGCCGGCAAACCGCCGCGCCGCCCCAAGCCGCGCCGCCACCCCCTTGCCGCGCCGTCTCCCCACGTGCCGCCGTACCCCCCTCTCGGACTAATGGCCTCCCCCGGTTCCTCCGGTACCACCCGCAGCCGCCGCACCAACCCGTTCGAAGGCCCCGACCCCGTCATCATCCGCGATCTCAACATCCTCGATTGGGTTCCCGTCGTCATCCGCGATCTCAACATCCTCGCTCGGGTTCCCGTCGTCCTCGATCACCTCACCTCCACCTACTATGCCTGGAAGACATACTTCTCCCTTGTGTTCCGTGAGTACAATCTCCGGGATCACATCGATAGCTCCGTGGACTCCGGCTTCATGGAGGACGATGAGGAGTGGACGTCCATCGACGTCACTCTCATCTGTTGGTTCTACACCACCATCTCGAAGGACCTCTTCCACACGGTGGTCTCCACCGACGATGACGCTCACGCCGTTTGGACTAAGCTCAACGGCCTCTTCATCAACAACGAGCTCCAACGCAAGGTTTTCTTGCACGGCGAGTTTTTGGGGTGCCAGCAGCTCGACTCGTCTGTTGACGATTATTGCATGCGCCTCAAGAAGCTTGTTGACGAGCTCCGTGACCTCGCTGAGAAGGTCTCCAACAAGCTTCTTCTCAGCACCCTCATCGCCGGCCTGAACGAAGACTTCGGGAACGCCGCCTCCAACATCCCTCTCATCACCAACCCGACCTTCCCCAAGATCGTCGCGTACCTGAAGCTGGAGGAGAGGAGGATGCGGATGTCGCGCTCCCGGGCCACCCACATGGCCCTCACCGCCGGTACCCGCGGCGGTGCGCCGTCCACCGCCCCGGCTCCCCCGCCGCGGCCCGCCCCGGGCCCCTTCCAGGCGCCGCCACCGCCTGGGTTCCCCTACCCGGTGCCGCAGCAGGCCCCCCCGCCGCCCCCCATCGAGCAGCAGCAGCGCCGGGGCGGGCGCCGCGGCCGAGGTGGCCGCAAACAGGAGCAGCCACAGCCGGCTACCCACGGCGGGGCGCCGCGCCAGCCGCAGCAGCAGCTCCCGCTGGCGCCCTGGCAGGCCGGCCAGAACCCCTGGACGGGGGTCGTTCACGCGTACTCCATGCCTGTACCGCGCGCCCCCATCCCGGCTTCTTTTGCGCCCGCCCGACATCTCATCAGGCGCTTTACGCGGCCCCTCAGCCGTACCCGCCCGCGCCGCTCTACGGCCCCTCTGCGGCCTATGGCCTGCCTTCGGCCGGTGGGTTCGCGGCGCTGCCGCCACAGCCGCTGCCGTCGGCCCGGGCCCTCCCGCCGGCGCCTTGGGACCCCGCGCTTCTAGTGGCCCTCCACACCGCCCCCACGCCACAGCAGTACACAGGCGGTGACGACTGGTATATGCATGGACACCGGAGCCACGGCTCACATGGCCGCCAACCCCGGTAACCTTCTTGCCGCTCACCCTGTTCACACCGCTGCTCGCATTACCGTGGGCGACGGTTCCTCCATGCCTATTACTCATGTCGGCCATGCTGCTTTTCCTTCTAACTCCATGCCATTATACCTTTCTAACGTAGTTGTCTCCCCTGACATCATTAAAAACCTTGTTTCCGTTCGTTCTCTTACACGCGAAAATCATGTCACCGTTGAATTTGACATGTTTGGCTTTTCTGTTAAGGATGCCCGTACCCGGATGGTGCTCCACCGATGTGACAGCCCTGACGGGCTCTACCTGGTCCACTCATCCACCTCCTCCGTCGCTGCACCCATGGCGCTTTCCGCCGGAGTGGGCCTTTGGCATGCTCGTCTCGGTCATCCCAACACCGCCACCCTTCGCCATATTCTTCGGAGTTTTTCATTCACGTGTAATAAGATCGACGATCACACTTGTCATGCTTGTCGTCTCGGCAAACATGTTTGTCTTCCTTTTAGCACTTCCTCGCACGTTGCATCATACCCGTTTGAGTTAATTCATAGTGATGTTTGGACCTCTCCTGTTGCAAGTAACACGGGCTATCTTTATTATCTTGTTACTAGCACATATGCCCATGCGTTGCAAAGGGGGATATATTTTTTGGCGAGAAGCAACGGAAGAGTCCACTAAAAACGGTCTCAGCGGTGATTGGGCGACAGAGCTTGGAGATGTGGTCTTCTCGCGGGTGAGGTTCGGCCTGCGAGATCTTGATAGTGGTCGAGGCGGCATGGCGGCGACCACCCAACTCATGATTTTTCCTTCCTCCGGGTCCGCCTCCGTGTCGGGATTGTGGTTGCCTCCATATTTGGTGGTTTCACGGCGACCTTCGGGGCATGATTGACTCTCTCCTATGACGGCATAACCGGATGGATTACTAATTGCAGCGCCAAACCAGCATATTCTCTTTTATTGATACGTGTACAGAATTTATTTCAATTATAGCTGACCAACTTATTCTCTTTTATCGTCAAATAGCGCATGAGACGTACCACAGTTCGCGTCTCAGCTAGCAAATTGTCAGGCACCGAAAAGACCCGTGTTTGTAAGGCACGTGTAAAAATCCAAATAAAAAAATGACGAGATGAAGCATGGAACTGAAGACCTACAAAACACTACCACATGTTGCTGGCCACTCGAACAAATGGGCCTTCCTAACCAACGGCCAGCCCGAATATTTAAGAACATACTACGGCGTTAGATTTGAGATTACTATTATATATATATATTTTTGAAATATTCAAAAATGATATAATTAATTCAGAATTACCTAATATACTTGGAAATGTGAACACATTTTGAAATCCCAAACAATTTTCAAATATATGAAGAGTTTGTAGAAAGTTTCATTCAATTTTGCAAAAAGCCAAAAAAAATTGAGACGGAAAGTGTGTTTTTGAAATTCACAGAAAAATAAAAACATGAACCTTCCAAAAACACGAACATTTTTTGCACCTTTGAACAATCATTTAAAAAAGGAACATGTTTTTGAACATTGAGAACAATTTTAGAAAAATGTCCTTTTTTAACACTACCATTATTTTGAATTTTGAGCATTAAATTACCAAAACAATAATTTCTGAAGTTGAAAAAAATAATGTAACTTTATTTAGAAAATATCGAACAATTTTTAAAAATAAAAACATTGTTTTGGAAAAATGGGAACATTTTTTGAATTTTGTATTTTGTTTAGTACGGGAACATAAAATAAAAGGTCCAAAAAAATCAAAATGGGAACAAATTTATTGAATTCTAAATATTTACAAAAAAATAGAAAAAAAACTAAATTCTAAATGCCTTCTGTAATTTTTGAATTTATGAAAAAAGCGAAAAAGGTAAAAATAAAAAGGAAAGAAACAGAGAAAGAAAAATGGAAACAGAATCCAGAAAAAACAAAACTGGGCCGGCCCAGTCTTCGGCACCCTGTGCGAAGCTCTGACATTTGCCGCAGCGTCCGATAAATAGGGTTTTCCGAGCTGCGTGGGCAGCAAAAAACACTGGACTGGCTTCGGTGGGCCAAAGCGCACAAGGCCCACGTATGAAATTGTGAACGAAAAATTTGTTCCACCTTGGATAGAAAAAAATGTTCACAATGGTGGACAGATGGAAAAATATAAATTGCCGAATATACTCCAATGTTTGATTGGAAACGATATTTTTTTGTTTTTTAATTTTTAAAAATATAAATTGCGGAATATTCTTGGAAACATGAATAATTTTGAAAATCCCAAACAAGCTTTTGATAATTCTAAATTTTAATATATAGAGAAAAAATTGAAACTTTCAGAATTCACAATTTTATTTAAAATGATGATCCTTTTTTAGAAATATGAACATTGTTTTAATTTGTGAACAATGTTTTCAAAAGGAAACATATTTTGAAAATTCAGAACAGTTTTAGAAAATGTCTTTCTTTAAATTTGGCAATTATTTTTAATTTTCAAACATTTCACTAAAACAAAAATATTCTGGTATTTGAAAAAATAATTCAAAGGGATTTTTTTTTGAAAATCTTGAACAACTTTGGAAAACACAAAGAAAAAATGGAATAATGTTTCAATAATTTGTAGCAATTTTGGAATGAGAACATTGATTTAAAGTTCTGACCGTTTTTCAAAATGGGATATGTCTTGGCATTTCGAAATTTTTCTAGAATTCGATATATTTTGAAATTATGAACTTTTTAAAAAATTCTGAATATATGCAAAAAGGGAAAAAGAAAATAAACTTGAAAGTAAAAAAGACAAAACTAACACTAAAGAAAAAGGGAATAAAACAGAAAAATAAAAATAAAAACAGCACACAGAAAAAAGAATGAAAGTGGTTCAGCCCAGGTTGGCCGCCCTGTGCGAAGCTGCGACTATTTGACGGCCTATGCGAGAAATAGGATTTTCCAACTGCGTGGGCACGAAAAAATTTGCTGGCTTTGCTGGCCCACACTGCAGGCGGCCCAAGTACGAAATTCTCTCGTTTTTCTTTTTCTAATAGACGAACGGACAAATATTTAGTACCACCTCGAATAGGAAAAATCTTTTCGATGGTGAACGGATGAAAAAATCGAAGAAACGCACCTTGCTTTATTAGTACTAGCACATATGCCCGTGCGTTGCAACGGGAGGGATATTTTTTTGCAAGAAGCAACGGGGAAAATAATTGATGTGTCATCCAAAAAAGGGTCTCCACAATGGTAGGCGACAGAGCAAGAAGTTATGGTCTTCTCGCTGGACATGTTTGACACGCAAAATCTTGATAGTGATAGGGTTGGTCGGTGTGGTGGCGAGCACCCAACTCATGCCTTTTTTTCCTCCGGGTTCGCCTTCATCTCGGGCTTGTGCCTGCCTACTCATTTGTTGGCTGCGCGGCGATCTTCGGGACATGGTTGCTTCGACCACTCTATGCTACGATGGCGTAACCGGGTGGATTATTAATTGCAGCGCATAAATCCCATTTCATGAGCATAATCAGGCATGAATGTCCCTTCCTTTTTAGGGTTTATTCTCTTCGATTATTTTAGAGATCAAGTACCCATAATTTTTCTCAAACTAAAGCCAAATAACATAATTTATTGACACGTGTCCACAATTTCTTTCATTTATAGTCAACCAGCAAAGAACGAATGCGCACCGCTAACTAATGGCCAGCGCAAATATTTCAAAAAATACTATAGTGTCTCATCAGAAATATTTTTGATTTTTTGAACATTAAAAAAATACGAATTGGTGAATATTCTTGGAAACATTAACCATTTTAAAATCATGGACAATTTTAGAAAAAAGCAAACATTGTTTTTGCAAATTACAATATCTTAAGAAAATCACGAACAAAATTAGAAACATGAATAGTTTCTTAAATTCACAAACAATATTTCGAAAACATTTACATTTTACAAAAACAATTATTTTTTGAATTTTTGAATTTTTTTAAGGGAACATTCATAAAAATACGAAATGTTTTATACGTAATATCTTTATGAGTTTTGAACATTTCACTAAAACAAGAATTGTTTAAAATATGGAACATCTTATAAAATATGATTTTTATAAAAGAATCTTGAAGAATTTTTTGGAAAAGACAAAATAATTTTTAAAAAGGAGAGCATTTTTTGAATATTGGGAAGATTTTGAAACAGGAAATTTTCAAAGTTTCAAACATTTTTCAATACAGAAGCAAATTTTGGAATTCTGACCATTATTTGAATATTTTTTGAATAAAAATTGAAATTCTGAATATTTTTGCAAATTTTTACTTCATAAAGAATAATAAAAATAAGGAAAAAAGAAAAAACTTAAAAGAGAAATTAAAAGGAACAGAAAAATAAAAATAGAAATAGAACAACGAAAAATGGGAAACGGGCCGGCCCAGTCATAGGCGCCCTGTGCGAATCTACAACTATTCTTCGCTCCATGCAACAAATAAGGCCTTCCTAACTCTGTGAGCATTAATAAATTGGCTGGCCTCGTTGGATAGACGCATTAACCAATGACGGAATTCTGTACTAATCTTTTTTCTTTTCTAGCGGATAGACGCATAAAAGTTTAGTACCACCTCGGATAGAAAGAAAAACTTTTCGACGATGAACGGATGAAAAAATTGGAGAAACGCATCTTGCTTTATTAATAGGTATAGATATAGATATAGAGGTATAGATACTTGATGATTTTTCGCACTATGTGTGGACCTTCCTATTGCGGCGAAAGTCGGATTCTGTTGCCACTCTCACCGCGTTCTACTCCGATGTCTCCACGCAGTTTGCAAACAGACAGCGGGAAGGAGTTTGATAATCTTGCGATCCGCAACCTTCTCGCCACACACGGCATGATTTTTCGTCTCAATTGCCCGTACACTTCGCAACAAAATGGCCGCGCTGAGCGCGTGCTTCGCACTCTTAATGACTGCGTCCGCACCCTCCTCTTTCACGCCAACATGTCACCATGTTTTTGGCCCGATGCACTTGCCACCGCATCACTACTCCTCAACATCCGTCCCTGTCGCACTCGCGGGAATTTTGCACCTCATCACCTTTGTTCGGCACGCCACCCTCCTACGCTGAGCTCCGCATCTTCGGTTGCCTGTGCTATCCTAGCATCGCTTCCACTACTCCTCATAAGCTCGCACCAAGGTCTGTGGCATGCATTTTTCTCAGCTATCCCCCCAACATCAAAGGCTACCGCTGCTATGATCCTATCTCACATTGGGTGATCACTTCCCGACACGTTTACTTTGATGAGATGGTTTTTCTGTTTCAGCAGGTACCTTCGGATGTTGCGGCTTTGCCCGCTCCCGGTGACGGCCGCTCGCGAGCTTCTCTTGGGCCGCCTCCCGGCTTTGAGGGTGCCCCCCGCGTCACGGGTCGAGTTTCTCCTTGGCTGGCTGCCTTAGGGGTTGCGCCCCTCCCGGCGCCCACGACGCCCTTGGCGTCCCCGGCCCCGACCGTGCCATCGGCCTCCCCGACGGCCGCGACGCCCTCCTCGGCGTCCCCCGCGCCCTCGCCTGCCACCTCGCCCGCGGCATCAGAGGTGGTGGGCTCTTCTTCGTCTTCGCCCGCTGCCAACCCGGACTCGCTGCCCCGCCCGATGACTCGCTCTCAGGCTGGCACTTTCCGCCCGAGTACGCGGTACACCAGTGATGAGTACCTTCTCGCTGCTTCCGTCTCCGAGCCGTCCCCTCTCCCATCGTCAGCTCGAGCCGCCCTTCGGGATCCTCATTGGCTCACTGCGATGCAGGAAGAGTTCGACGCGCTCCAACGGAACCACACCTGGCAGCTTGTCCCTCGGCTGCCTCGTGCCAACATCATCACGGGCAAGTGGGTCTTTCGGCACAAGACTCGTACGGATGGCACTCTCGAGCGCTACAAAGCTTGCTGGGTGGTTCGGGGCTTTCGGCAACGTGCGGGCGTGGACTTCACCGACACTTTTGCCCCGGTTGTTAAACCGGACACGATCTGCACCGTGCTTCAGCTAGCCGTCTCCCGAGCTTGGCCCGTGCATCAGTTGGATGTCTCCAACGCCTTCTTGCACGGCCACCTCGCTGAGCAGGTGTTCTGTGAGCAGCCCACCGGCTTCGTCGACGCCACGCATCCAGACCATGTGTGCTTGCTCTCCCGTTCCCTTTACGGGTTGAAGCAGGCGGCTCGGGCCTGGTACCAGCGATTGCTGCATTCCTGCAGACGCTCAGATTTACATCGACTCGTTCCGACGCGTCCCTCTTCGTGCACCATCACGGGGTTGACACGGCCTACTTGTTGCTCTATGTCGACGACATCATCCTGACGGCATCCACTGTCGCGCTCCTCCAGCGGCTCACTGCTCGTCTTCGCGATGAGTTTGCCCTGAAGGACTTGGGGCCCCTGCACTACTTCCTTGGCATTGAGGTAGTTCGACGGCCAAATGGGTTCTTCCTGCACCAGCAGCGCTACGCCCATGAGCTTCTCGATCGAGCCGGCATGCTTAACTGCAAGCCCGCTCCCACGCCTGTCGACACCAAGGCCAAGGTTTCCGCTCTGGAGGGTTCTCCCACATCCGATGCGGCCTTCTATCGCTCCATTGTGGGTGCTTTGCAGTACCTGACCCTGACGCGCCCCGACTTGCAGTATGCTGTTCAGCAGGTCTGTCTTCACATGCATGCTCCGCGTGACTCTCACTGGACCTTGGTGAAGCGTATCCTCCGTTACATATGTGGCACCCCGTCCATGGGACTTACACTGACGGCCTCCGCCTCCACCGACCTCGTCGCCTACTTTGATGCGGACTGGGCTGGCTGCCCGGATACAGGGCGCTCCACTTCGGGGTACTGTGTCTACCTTGGGCCGTCTCTGATCTCTTGGTCCTCCAAGCGACAGCCCACCGTCTCCCGCTCGAGTGCCGAGGCAGAGTATCGGGCAGTGGCTAACGCCGTTGCCGAATGCTCTTGGCTCCGTCAGCTGCTCCTGGAGTTGCTTTGTGATGTCCACAAGGCCACGCTCGTCTACTGCGACAACGTCTCCGCCGTGTACCTCTCCGCCAACCTGGTCCACCATCGACGAATGAAGCATATTGAGCTCGACATACACTTTGTTCGTGAGCAGGTGGCTCTTGGGCGCATCCGGGTTCTCCACGTCCCGACGGCGCAACAGTTCACCGATGTCATGACAAAAGGACTGCCTACTTCTGTTTTCGAGGAGTTTAGGTCCAGCCTTTGCGTCTCCGGCGACG
>NC_057814.1:631712201-631713036 GCF_018294505.1 Triticum aestivum | reverse complement strand
ATATGGTTTGTGCATGTATATTGTATAGCCCGGCCCACCTCCTAGTCATTGTATAGTTGAGGTTGTGGCCCACCTTGTACTCCGTATATACGTGCGCTATGCACCGATCAATACATCGTTAAGCATTGCCAAAACACTCGTTTTCAACATAGAGCATGGGTGGATCTAGGGCAATGCTGACGGTGTATGTGCCAAGAATCAAGACAGAGGACGAGGGGCGGTCCTGAGAGGCCATCCAAGGGAGTTTGTTGTAGGCTCATGCCGTTTTTACCCTCTCTAACTAAACCTACAGTAGCGGAGTTACTAGCATGTCGCCATGTCCTTGCACTAGAAAAGGAAGTTGGAGTCTAGACGATCGTCTTGGAGATGGACTGCAAGATGGTGGTGACCAAGCTCAACTCTGAAGGGAAGGACGGCTCACCCCATGGTCCAGCGGTTGAACATGTGAACGGCATGCTCTAAACTTTTATTAAGTCAAAGATCACTTTGGTTCGTAGAGAGGTGAATTGCATGGCGTGCATGTTAGCTAAGGAAGGTTGTCGGCATGAATTGTGAAAAACAAGGCTTAATGTGCCTTCGGATTATACTAGCGCCGTTTTGAACTCTCGCACCGCCGAGAGCTCTGAATACAGCGGCAACCTTCTATCTAAAAAATGATTATTTACATGTATCTTTTTCCTTATCAATAAATCGAGTTTAAATTAGGAGCAAGGTGATTATCAGCGTATTTATTTTATTCAGTATATATATCTTAATGCATGGCTACAATAAGATGATATATTTTTTTTTTCAAAAAATTGCTAATATTGTATTAATTGTTATATATTAATTGACC
>NC_057814.1:631711790-631712124 GCF_018294505.1 Triticum aestivum | reverse complement strand
GTATATATATCTTAATGCATGGCTACAATAAGATGATATATTTTTTTTCAAAAAATTGCTAATATTGTATTAATTGTTATATATTAATTGACTAGGGAACTAAATCATGATTACTAATAGTACTCCCTCCGGAACAAATAATGCACAACCAAATACTAGTAGTAAGTATATATTTGTTTCTAAATATAAGAATATTACTATTAAATACTAGTATACCAAAGATATATTTAATAGTGTACCAAAGATATATCTAATATATAAGAATATTTAATACTAGTATACCGAAGATATTCTACAATTAAATACTATTACCTCCGTTCCAAAATATCAGAAT
>NC_057814.1:631706520-631711292 GCF_018294505.1 Triticum aestivum | reverse complement strand
TAATATTATTTAGTAGTGATATGTCTTTCTTCCTAATTAAATATAAGAATATTACTATTAAATAATAGTATCCCAAAGATATATTTAATAGTATACCGAAGATATACAATAATAAAATACTATTACCTTGTTCCAAAATATAATAATAATACTATTTAATACTATCACCTCTATTCTTATATTTGGTAACAGAGTTAATACTCGTATTTAATAGTAGTATATCTCTGTTCCTAAATATAAGAATATTACTATTAAATACTAGTATAGAAAATATATATTTAATATTATAGCAAAGATATCCAAAAAACATAAGAATATTTAATATAAATATACCAATGATATACTACTATTAAATACTAGTATTAAATAAATAAATTTGTACATGCACACACGGTCCCCACCTTGCCCCATGCCTTTCTATTTCAGTTCATAAAAGGCAACACACACTTCTGCTCCTCGTGTCCTGCTCGTTCACATTCTTCTCATCCCGCTCTCCTCGACCAACTCCGCACGTCTGCTCGACCGATCCACTGCGATGTCTAGCTCCGGCGGAAACGCCAACCACGAGGAGCAGAGCCTCGCGGCCCCCGCCCCGCCCCCTGCGGTCGCCGTCGCCCAGGGAAAGGGAAGGTGCTTGCGCAATAGACATCTGCGCCGGTGGTTCGCAAGCGCAAGTCCAGAACACGCCGGAAGAAATCCCGGCCCCTAGCGGCCACCAGAGAGGAGCTGGAATTCCAGGTGTCCCGGGAAGGACCCTTGAAGGTACTTGCGCTCCCAGGGGCCCCGCGTACTCACGCTGTCTCTGACGGTAAGATGGTCAGCCGCGCTCGCGCCCCCACCCCGCGTGCAAAGGCTGTCCCCGGCGACAAGATGGTGAGCCACGCTCCTCCCCCCTCTCCTAGTAGTGATTTGAAGTTAAACAGTGCCTAATGATTTGGAGTTACTGACAATCTTTAATCTTGTTATGTGAATTAGTACTAGTGCTTACTGAATTACCTGATGTGTATGTGCAAGAATTACGTGCTGTGTATATATCCTTGGACTTTCTAATAGATGCGGTCTCATGTGGCAGATGGATGGGAACGAGATGAAGCCGGTCCAGGGGGTGCCGCCCATGCGGCGGAGCGTGGCCGCTTCAAGCTCGGTTGGTAAGTACTCCATACTGGTTTTTCTGTCAGTATAACGGCTGGTTTTTTTGTCATTCTTAGATAATGATATTGGACTGAAGCTGGTTAGCTCTTTCCATGCTGGATTTTTGGCATCATTAGTATACTGATATTTGACTGAAGCTGGTTGGCTCTATCCATGCTGGATTTTTGGCATCATTAGTATATTGATATTGGTCTCAAGCTTGTTAGCTCTGTCCATGCTATGATTTTTGTCATCATTAGTATATTGATATATTGGACTGAAGTTGCACATATTTTCTTTCCGTTAACGTGGGTCACACGATGCTACACGTCAGTCGGCCGATCTTGGCCACCTTACCCGCCTGATTTTAATCAAGTTCCACCTAGTTTGTTTTGTCAAAAACCACGTATACAAATGCGAGCTCCGGCACTATGTGTTGCAGCGTGGAAGACATATGAAGTGTTCTAAGAAACATGCAATGGCTAGAAATATCTCCGTACATTTTTTGGCACGTTTTAGGTCTCAACAAAATTAGTCGGTTCGCCAACCGTCTATCTGACACGTGGAGCATTTGATCACACCACACGGGCACCAGAGAGAGTGGAAGCCGTCTTCCTCCATAGCCTCCACAAAACCTGTGTATCCCCCACCACTCCCCCATCTTCACAACAGACTATTTCGTCAACCACTCACAACACCTGACATTGGTGCCCTAGAGCATCCTTAAAGTCGCCTGTGTATCCCGCAAGTGTTATTACATTGCACCAGCGAGGCTTCATCCTTGCAACATTGTCTTACAGCCAAGGTAGTTGATGGCACCACAACCCTCACCCCTTGCCACCTAGGTCGTGGTTTGTGGCACTGGTCGTCGGATAGAACACACCCCGCGAGAACATGTGGTTGCACCACTAAGATCTATGCAACTTAGGAATTGTTGCGACAGCCACTGCAAAACTGGCAATGATGCGACAATCGCCCTGCAACACCGGCCGTAGTTGTAGCACAGATGAGAAGATGATTATAGCACCTGACGAGAGTATGTGTTTGCAGCACCATGAGCAAGCACTGTTGCAATGTTGTGTTTAGTGTTGTAAGACCGACCACCATTGTGCTTTTCACTAGCCTACCATGGCCACCATTGTGGCCTCCAAGTGGGTCTATTGCTGAGAAACATGGGCGTATGTTGCGAAGGGTGGGGAGAGGAGACGAGATGAAGAACCAAGTTGGTGGTTGATTCGGCAATGATCCGTGACAGAATTGACCGGTTCGCGGGTGGGCCTAACCTAGGAAGAGTTGGAAGATGCATGGCAATGATCCATCAGTTCAGGCGTATATACATTGTGGTTTTTCTCCGATTTGTTGCAGTTAATGAGTATGTGTTCTATATCTACCCATTTTTGTATAGGCATGCTCGCATGTTGCGACAGTGTTATGAGGTTTCTAAAAAGAAAATGGAATTATATCCAACAGACTGGTTTCAGGAGGAAATGAGTCAGCTCGCTCTAGCGCCAGATGCCCCTCGCTTGTATTTGTCTCTCTTCACCATATCCATTCGCTCTATTTCCACCCACGGGGTTGTCGCAACATTTCCTAAGTTGCATAGCTCACAGTGGTGCAACCGCAGGTTCTCACGGGGGGTGTTTTAGTCGATGACCAGTGCCACAAGCCACAAACCATGCTACAAAGGAGGATTGTGGTCGCATCAACTACCTCGGTTGTAAGACAATGTTCCTCGCCGACGCGCTGTAATAGTGCTTGCAGGATACCAGGCGACATCAGGGATGCGCCAGAGCATGGACGTGAGGTGCTGCAAGGGGCTGACATAATAGTCTGTTGCAGCGATGGGGGAGGGGTGGGGGATACATAGGTTTTGTGGAGGCTATGGAGGAAGACGGGTTCCACTCTCTCTGCTGCTGTGTGGTGTGATCCAATGCTCCACGTGTCAGATCCGACGGCTGGCAAGCTGACTAATTTTGTTGACACCTATAACGTGCCAAAAAAATTGTACGGAGATGTTTCTAGCCATTGCATGTTTCTTATCACAGTTCATATGTCTTCCATGCTGCAACACAATGACCGTGCTCGCGTTTGTATACGCAGCTAGTGACAAAACCAACTGGGAGGAACTTGATTAAAATCAGGCATGTATGGCGGTCACGATAGGTCGACTGGCCCGTAGCACTGCTAGACCAACGTTAATGGAAACAAAACATGTGCAGCTTGAGTCCAATATATCACTATACTAATGATGACAAAAAAACCGAGCGTGGACAGAGCTAACAAGCTTCAGTCCAATATCAATATACTAATGATGCCAAAAATCTAGCATGGAAAGAGCTTACCAGCTTCAGTCCAATATCAGTATACTAATGATGCCAAAAATCCAGCATGAAAAGAGCTAACCAACTTTAGTCCAATATCATTATTATTATTATTATTTGCGAAAGAGTCCAATATCATTATACTAATGATGACAAAAAAACAACCGTGATACTGAGAGAAAAACCAGTATGGAGTACTTACCAACCGAGCTTGAAGCCGCGATGCTCCCCCGCATGGTCGGCACCCCCTGGACCGGCGCCATCTCATTCCCGTCCATCTGCCACAAGACACCGCAACGATTAGAAAGTCCAAGGACATATAGACACCATGTAATTTCTTGCACATACACATCAGGTAATTCAGTAAGCGCTAGTACTAATTCACATGACTAGATTAAAGATTGTTAGTAACTTCAAATCATTAGGCACCGGTTAACTTCAAATCACTAGTAGGAGAGGGGGAAGCAAGTGCGGCTCACCATCTTCTCATCGGAGACAGGGTTTGCATGTAGTGTGGGGGCGCGAGCGCGGCTCACCATCTTGTCGTCAGAGACAGCGTTTGCATGCAGTGTGGGGGCACGAGCGCGTCTCATCATCTTGTCGCCGGAGACAGAGTGAGTACGCGGGGCCCCTGATGCCGGGAGGGCAAGCACCTTCAAGGGGCCTTCCCGGGACTCCCGGTATTCCAACTCCTCTCTGGTGGCCGCTGGGGGCGGGCTTTTCTGCCGGTCTCTCCCGGACTTGCGCTCGCGAACCACCGGCGCAGGCGCCTGTTGCGCAAACACCTTCCCTTTCCCTAGGGCGATGGCGGCCGAAGGGGGCAGGGCGGGCGCCGCCAGGCTCTGCTCATCGTGGTTGGCTGGGGGTATGGCGGTGACGCTGGAGCTAGACATTGCGGTGGATCGGTCGAGCAGACGCGCGGAGTGGGTCGAGGAGAGCCGGATGAGAAGAACGTGAGCGAGGAGCAGAAGCATGTGTGGCCCCTCATGAACTAAAACCGAAGGCATGGGCCAAGGTGCGGACCGCGTGTTGAAGTACAGATTTATTTATTTAATACCAGCATTTAATAGTAGCATATCTTTGGTATATTTCTATTAAATATTCTTACATTTTGGTATATCTTTGGTATACAATTAGATATATATCTGGTATACTAGTATTTAATAGAAATATACTTATATTTAGGAACAATGATATACTACTATTAAATACTATTATCTCTGTTACTAAATATAAGAATAGCTGTGACAGTATTTAATACTAACATTCTTATATTTTGGAACAGAGGTAATATTATTTAATTGTTATATATCTTTAGTA
>NC_057814.1:631704162-631706080 GCF_018294505.1 Triticum aestivum | reverse complement strand
ATTTAACTGTAGAATATCTTCCGTATACTACTATTAAATATTCTTATATTTAGGTATATCTTTGGTATATTAATATTTAATATTCTTATATGTTTGGTATAGTAGTATTTAATAGTAATAGTCTTATATTTAGAAACAAATATATACTTACTATTTGGTAGTGCATTTATTTGTTCCGGAGGGAATACTATTACTACCTCCGTCCGGGTTTATTTGTCCCTTTCGTATTTTGGGTCCAACTTTGACAGTATATTTGACTAACAAATTATAAGTTGTATGTCACAAAACTTATATTGTTTGGTTCATATTTGAAAGAGGATTTCGATGATACTATTCTTAGAGCATATAACTTATTTTTTAATAGTTAAAACAACTGTCAAAGTTTGACCCAAACTACAAGGAGCCCTAATAAATCAGGAAAAAGGTAGTAGTAGTTATCATTTAGTTCCCTAGTCAATTAAAATTAATACTAGCAACTTTTTGACAAAAAATATATCATCTTATTATAGCCATGCATCAAGATATAGATAAGGAATAAAATAAGTATGTTGGTAATCACCTTGCTTCAAATTTAAACTGAATTTTTTATACTCGATTTATTGATAAGGCAAAAGATACCTGTAAAGAATCATTTTTTAGATAGAATGGTTGACGTTGTATACAGAGTTCTCGGCAATGCCAGAGTTCAAACGGCGCTAGTACAATTTGGAGGCACACCAAGCCATGTTTTTCACAACTCATTCCGACAATTTTCATTATCTAAGATGAAGGCAATACAATTCATCTCTCTATGAACCCAAGTGATCTTGGACTCAATAAAAGTTTGGAGCATTCCCTTCACATCTTCAACCGCCGGACCATGGGGTGATCCGTCCTTCCCTTCAGAGTTGAGCTTGCTCGCAACCATCTTGCAGTCCATCTCCAAGACGATCGTCTAGACTCCAACTTCCTTCTCCAGTGCAAGGACATGGCGACATGCTAGTAACTTCGCCACTTTAGGTCTAGTTAGACAGGGTAAAAATGGCATGAGCCTACAATGGACTCCCTTGGATGGCCTCTCAGGACTGTAAAATATTATGTTTGTGGGAAACTGCACAACACCAAATATGGGTGTGGCTATCTCGTATATATAAGGGTATACGAAGTGTACAAATACAATATATAGAGTCTACACAGAAGCTACGTATAAACATTATCTAACAGCCTCCATCAATCTTCACTAGTGGAAAAAGGGCTAGCCACAACTTTCGTTGGTAGCGCGCCATTTACAACCAACGCCACCACTATTTTTTTCACATAGTGATGACGTTGGCTTATGTGGTACGACATTAGTAGGGGCATAGTGGTGGCGTTGGAAACAGGGTAACGTCAAAAATATATGGGATCAACAATTTCATTCAGGCGTAATATATTGCTGTCGTGGAATAGCATGGAACGCCAACACTATTATATTTAGTTGTGACGTGCTGTTGTAACCGACGCCAGTACTGTTGTTTTGTCAGTACCAACATTCTTATATTACTTTTTTTCGGTATATTCCTTTTTATAGTATATTATAGTTTACTTTTATTAATTTTCTATTATTTTCAATAGAAATAATGACATTTTTTAAAATATGTACTTTGAGACTTTTTTTCCTTTTTAGTTTCAGACTTTAAAAATATAGTTTTTGAGCCTCCAAATATGTAGTTTCACACTTCCAATTTTTTTTATTTTTAGTTTTTTATGTGGTGGTCTTTTTTTAGTATATTATAGTTTACTTTTATTAAATTACTATTATTTTAAATGGAAATAATGACATTTTTAAAAATATGTAGTTTGGGACTTTAAATTTACTTTTTTCCTTTTTAGTTTAGGACTTGAAATATATAGTTTTGAGCCTTCAAACATGTAGTTTGGCACTTCCAATTTTTTTTCT
>NC_057814.1:631694080-631703904 GCF_018294505.1 Triticum aestivum | reverse complement strand
ATGTGGTGATCTTTTTAATAGTATATTATAGTTTACTTTTGTTTATTTTTTTTCCTTTTTAGTTTTAGACTTGAAATATATAGTTTTGAGATGACATTTTTTAGGTGATGATCTTTTTTCTTATTGGGCAAGCCCAAATAGTATATGTGCCTAGATCTTTACTTACCACATGATGCCCACCCATATCCAACTGGATATATGTGCCTAGATCTTTCGTCACCACATGATGCTTGGAAAAGAGAAAAATAAAAGGAATAGAGAAGAATAATTTGGCTCTTGAATAAAAGTAAATACATGAAAGTAAAAGATAGGCCCTTTGCAGAGGGAAGCAGATGTTTTCATGCGCCTTTTGGTTTGTATGATCAATCTCCTAGTGAAAAAGAATGGCACGTTGTATTGCCCCTTATGAAACAAAAAGGTAAAGAAAACAAAACTCGAACTAAACTTTATTATATATCTCGCACACGATTACAAAGATAGATAGATCACTTAGCAAAAACACTCGAAAAGGATCGAACTAAACTTTTATTCAACTAATTCAAAAGATAACTAAATATCGAACTAAGATAAATAAGAGCAAAAGGGGTGGTGTGATACGATACTGGGGCACTTCCGACAAGCTTGGCACAAGCCAAGGGGAGTGCCCATACCCGATACTCAAGTCTCCTTTGGTGATGAAGAAGGTGATGGTGGTGGTGACGAGGTAGTAGCGAGCTTATCCTTCGGGCTCAAAAGATACTCCAATCTCCGGACGACGCTCCAGACGGCGATGATGTGCTCTTGCAATAGAATATTTTCACAAGTCAGGTATTTGTTTTCAACACAAACTATTTCAATTGTCCTAAAAGCTTAAATTTCAGTGAGGGTAAGATATTCATAGTATGGTTGAAGGATACCTTCTTCTTCTTCCGTAGGCAAGGCCTGCTCTACTGCTGGAGCTTGATCTTCATCAGCTACCTTGCTCTTGTCCCCCTTGAAGGCTTCTTTTTGTTCTTCTCTCTTCAATTCCATCTTCATCAACCAAGCATCCTCTTCTACGTTGTTGGAGGAGGGACAAGACATGATGCCTGGTTTGACAAATCTAACAGAAAACAGCAAGAAAAGAGAACAGAAGATTTCTCCGCGATACTGTGGTCAATAGGTTCGGAGGGTATATAAAGAATTATTATATTGAGAAACAAGCAAATGGGAGAAAAACGGAGTCCGGAAGGTACCCGAGGTGGGCACAACCCACCTGGGCGCGCCATGGTGCCTTGTGCCCTCCTCGCCTGCCTTCTGGGTTGTTTATTATTTTCCTAACTTTTGTAATATTCCAAAACAGACAAATTTTTTTTGTGTGTATTTTTCGTAGTCCGTTTACGTAGCACGTACCTCCTTTTATTCACGATTCTGGAGTGTTCCAGAAGGTTTGTTTTATGTGTTCCTCCGGTGTCATAGTTTGAATAATATTGCTTTCAATATTAATAGGCGTACCTGAGATATAGTGTTTGATTCTTTTCCCATTGACAACCTTTGGGTTAGTACCTTCGGCATTATTTATTTTGATAGCTCCAGAGCGGTAGACTTCTTCGATAATAGATAGTCCTTCCCATTTTGACTAGATGCCGTTCCTGACGCGACTGGATACCGTTCGTACGAGCGCTATTTCCCTAGAGGCGGCAGGGGGACCGTGTACACCTTTTGACTAGGCTGGCGAGGGGTTTGACTTTTCATCAGCCCCGCCTTCATTGGGGCAGATGTCTCAGCTATGGTATTGGTAAATAATATCTTAGATATAAAATATCCAAATGATAAGTCTTACACGTCAGGTGCTTGGCACTTTGGGCCTGACGTTTTTCGATGGCAATTCTTGTCACGCAAGGATGCCAAATTCCAGCGACGCACGATAAGTTTCTATCAAAATAGAATGAAGCGTCAATTAATTTGCCATCCTCGTGTAACTAAACTTGCCATAAAAGATGTTCAGAGTTGTCATGTGGTCGTCCCTGACATGTGGCACTTATCAGGGTCCATAAAAAAACTATGTCACGTCTAAGTCTTTCATCACATGATTAATTTGCAGTAAATTTTGTGCCAACTGTAGCTATTTTCTTTTGAGGAGTATCATCATTTTATTTAATTAATGAGGACCGAAGCTGAGATAGAAGCAATATCTAGGGATTGTAAAAGCCACAGGTGGCGCCCCACTACAAGAGATAAACTAGCTTTGACTAAACAATGAGGGGACCTCCTATCCCACGCGTGACATGCAAGTGAACGAGGCAGCGTGCAAGTCCTCCCGCACGCGCCTATTCGTCCGGAAGTTGAGCAGGTCGGGAAGCCCCTATTGATTTTTCATTTAGTTTTTAATGCTTTTTTTACCTTTTGTTTTTTATGTTTTTATTTTTCATCATTAAAATAATTCAGGATTTCAAAAAACTTCTAATTTTTTTAAAAACCTGAACATTGGAAAATGTTCCTGAAATCATAAAAAAATCGTGTATTAAAAATGTTTATGATTTTGAAAAATGGTCGCATATTGCAAAAATGTTCGTGAATTTTAACCAAATTATCTGAATTCAAAAAAATATTCACCAAGTTTTCTAAATGTCCACAAAAAAAATTTATTGTGAATTTTAAAAAATGTTCATTGATGTAAAAAATATTCATTGAATCAAAAAATGGTCATCGATTCAAAAAATGTTCGCCAATTCAGAAAAAATCATGTTAATTCATAGAAATTTTCATTGATTCAAAAATGTCTGTCGATTAACAAGAATGTTCAGAATTTTGAAAAAATGTCCTCAAAAGTTAATTTTTTTGTGATTTTGTGAATTCAAAATATATTGACAAATTAAAAAATGTTCATTATTTCAGAAATATGCATGTCAATTCAAAAAAATGTTCCTGATTTCAATAAATGTTTAAGAATTTGAAATATGTTTGCAACACTAAAAAGGAAAAGAAAAAATAAAGTAAAATATAAAATATAAAAGAAAGAAAAAACTAGAAGAAAAACAATGAAAATAGAAAAAAAAGGTTTAGAACCTTCCCAAAAACCGTTATGGGGAAGAACCTGGAATGGACCGACCCGAAGAGGACCACAAACCCGAGGGGGCATGCGCTAGGTTGCTACGTAGCGACCTATGCGCGGAATATGATTCCCCAACTGTTAGCTAGTCGACATACGCCTCGCCCGCCTCTGTTTACATGTGTGAGTGGGCCGGCCCATGTAGGACTCTTTCTATTGGTTTTATGAAGCTTCTAGAAACTTCAAACAGGTTTTTCCTTTCTTTGTTTTTTCCTTTTTAGGGGTTTTCCTATTGTTTGTTTGCTCTATTTCTGTTTTTATCTTCATCTTTTATTTTTTTATTTTACTTAAAATTCATTAAAAATTAAAATTCAGAGTTTTATTATTATGGAGCTATTTGCATGTCTAACTCCAAACACGCAACTACAGGTGGTGTCGTTTCGCTAATGCATGTCTCCAACGCGACTGTAACTTAGGGAACAAAAGTGTTTTGTCATTAGGGCAGTTAAATGTCTCCTACTTGATATGCAACTGCAACGTCACTTCCGATTATAAATGAATGTCTTCAATGCGACTATAACTTCATGGTAGGACGAAACTGTTTGTTGGCAGGATAGTTACATATGTTCTACTAGATACGCAATTGCACACTATCGCATGAATGCTTAGCAGTGGCGGGCGTCAAAAGCCCAGCAATGACGGGTGTGGCTCTCAGAGGCGCCCGCCACTGGCAACATGGCATCAGCGGCGGGCGCTCCACCTGCGACAGATGACTATAACGGTGGTGGGCGTTACAAACAGCCCGCCATCGACGTCGATCTTGTTGCAGTGGCGGACATTACTATAAATGGCAGGCAAAAATATGTGCCCAGTACTGGCAATTGTTTTGTAGTGGCGGGTCTAAATTTATTCTTCACACCACTTTTAGCTATTTATAGTTTTGTTTTTAAAAATAGACCACAAAAAATATGCCACAATACATTGTACAGTATACAATCATCACAATACAAAGAAAATACACCACAATACGCAACTCAGTATGCAATCATCATAACACAAAGAAAATACACTAAAATGACATCAACCACTACAGAGACGCCTAGACTTGCAGTGGCGGTGGCGTCGATCTGGTGGTGGTCATGGACGACTGCGTCGGCAACTGCACGACCACCAGCGACAGAGGGGCCCAGCCTCTTCAGTGATTAACTCGTGCCGCGCTCACCTCGGGTCGACGGCTGTAGTCTAAATTTGCGCCAGCGGTTGTCCCTGTTGTTCCGGCCCTGTCCTTGTCCGATGGCTGTTTGAGCCTGTCGAAGTGGAGGGTCGGTCTCCGGTGAGGTAGAGTAGGACATGGGACACGACCCATCTAAAGAAACTTGAGTTGGCTCCGTCTCCTATGGCCTACTCTTTCTCGTCGGAGCCCGTGCCATGCTTGTCATCGGTGGATGTGAGGTCGATGATTGATCCATCATGGTGGAGCCGGCCACGTCCAACACGATAAGATTTCGGCGCCAAGGGCTGCCGGGCATGATACGACGCGCCGAAGAGTGGAGTCCGCCCCACCGGCGTGTGGCACGAGCGCTGCTGCGGGCTCCCGTGCCTGTTGCCTAACACGCTGGACGCGCCGCACCGTATTTGTATCAGACGTTAAGCGGTTGTGCACCTCTGTCTCGGTGCACCAACAAAGTGGTTGCGGATCCTCCATGACGTTCGGACGCCAGACAGACTGCGGCTAGGGTTTCGCTCGGAGTGCGGATAGGGTCCAATTTATGTGGGGCCGGGTAGGCCGCAGTCGGCCGGATCCTACCTGGCGCCTCTAGGCTTCCACATATCCATTCGAGATATGGGCCTGATATGGGGAGTGCATGTCAGTCTAGACGTTTGGGCCGGATTTGTCAGGTCTAGTTGGGTGGCAATTTTGCGTCCTAGTACCGACCGGACAGCTCGCCCTGGCGTTTGGGGCGGATATGAGGCATCTCGGTTGTAGATTCTCTTAATAAACCTGGACATGTGCCTACAACGTCTTGCATCGTGCATTTGCATGCGTGCTATCTGAATCGCATCCAATATCCAATGCTCTTAGAAAGCATTGTTTATTATCTTCCCTGCATCCCAAATTTGCATTGCAACTTCGCAAAATCCAACTCACAAGTTTCAAGCAGATGCAAACCGCAAAACTACAGGAGCAGCGACACGCAACATTTACCCGAACGAAATAACATTTTCATGTGCGAGGCTGTGAATAATGGAGCCACCACGAGAAGTTTAATGGGAAGAACAATGAAAATAAAATGTTAGCATCATATTTTGTACTGCTATTGCAAGCATGCATCCATTTATAAATATCTCTCGAAATCTCTTATTCTCTCCCCAAGGCAATGTTTCATACATATTATTAATAACAGTTTCGCAAAGTCCCCTTTATTCTCTATCCAAGACTGACCCCAAACCTTGACAACATAAGTTCACACCCATCCAGGTTCAAGCTCCCAAGGTTCACGGCGCGGTGGCACCGATGCACGGAGTGTTTGCCCTGCATGCATAGTTCGATGTCAAATGAAGGTTTTTCCCTTGCAAGCGTAGTTCAATGTTTAATGAGATAAAACACTCTAGGTTTCACAACACTGTACGCTAAAAATTAATAAACCTGTTATAGATATGAACAAACTTTTTGAAAAAAAAACCATGACTACTTTCTCCATCTGTATCTCCAGCTTCTACAGAGTGGCATCTAGTCCTAGTGAACACTAATGCTACCAAAGTATGAAAATCCAAGTTGCATGAACCTTGGGAGACTACATAAGATAATTCTACGATGAACAGGTAGAAACAAGCTGCAAAAGATAGTAGTAACTGATACCATTTGTTATCTGGGAGCCAAGTATAACATAACACTAAGATGAACATGTGTACTGCATGATGTGCATTTCACGTAGTCTGGGCTTCTGTAACTTGAGTTTGGTCAGTACTTAGCTTACTAATTTGTATAACATGATAGAAACATCGGCCTTTGATTGGACTTAGCTAACATCAGTATACTTCAGTGCTGAGATAAATACAGCAACAAACCAACATAATCTATGGAAGAAACAAAATTTAAATGGACAACAAATCACAAATGCAGATTTAGAACCCTGTATATCACCCCTATAAGAAAACAATACTTTGCATGATCTGAAAAGTGAAAACTTATAGCTTTCCCACAAAGAATATCAACAATTATTGTCCCATGATTTTCCATTTTTGCCATAAATCAAACTGCGTGAACACCAAGCAAAGGCAAATAATGCTTTTACATACAAAGATCACAAACTCTTGCGTAGTTTTCTCTTAAAAATACTATTTTGTCATAGTAGGCAAAATAGCACATTTAATTACTTTAACGGTGTATACTGTATGTTCTAATATACCCCGCTATCACTCATTGCACCATATGGACATTCACGGTGGAACATCCATGGTCTGGTAGCTCTAGTTAGTGCGTAAAGATAACTCGTTCTCTGTGTAATGCCCAATGTCGAACCATGGAGGATCAACATGGGAGCTAAAAGACAACTTGACTTGTGTGTGCCAACAAGTAGCATTTGAGCCCTCCTTTTCATTTACCATATACCCTTGCCATACGAGATTGCTACTAAATTAATTTGAATTTTCCATTGGAATTTAGTCTTTAGAAAGAATGTATCCATCACGATGCATTATATGCCCCTAAAAAATGCATGTGAGGTGAGTGTTGGAATATACTAGCCAACATTGTTCACCCACTTAAGTAAATTGATGATGTACTTGCCATTCAATATGGTATCAAGCAAGGAGGACTTGAGTTAAGAACCGAGTCAATGTACTAATAGCCTGCATTGATCCCATAACTAATCTTACCTAGGCTTCAGACAATCCTAGACATGACAGGTGTCTGGAAATATGTTGCCCAAACTTGTTTCTCAACTTAAACTTCTGGGAACTGGTTAACATCATGAATTTAGTAGGGGTCATAACCATTGTATGATTGTACACGTATCTCTTAAGCCACGAGTTTTGGCTTATTTTGATGCACATAATAAGATTTCCCGTAATTTCACATTATTGACATGGGTGTCTCCAGGACTCCTATTCTGTATTGATTCCTTTATTTTGAATCATATATGTGGAAATAAACAATACACAAATCCAACATGCTTGCTTGAATCCATAAAAAATTTAGGTTGCCAAAGTCAGAGTGATTTTGCTTCCCGTTAGGGAGGCTGACATGTGAGTCACTATCTTCACCATAATTGGAACAGAAAAGCTTGGTGAAATGCATTTAATTTATCAAGTCACCATATGGTGGCATATGTTGGCATGTAATACATAGGACATGGTGATATCCTAGTGGTGGAATTGCAATGACACATCTACACCGACTACACATGAAGTCGAACATTGTTTTTAGGGAGTTGGTCAGAAGGAAAATAGGTTCCTAGCTAAAGTTGTCTCGCCCCACTTCAAAACTACAAGGCGTGCGCTATGGCTTTGACCCAATGGCCTCCGTTTGCTGGAATCGGAATAGTTGATAACAAAGTTGCGAGACAATAACTCCCTCGGAAACACAGGTTACAACTTTCATCATACCGTGCTCTCCAAGGAGCAACTCTTCTTACTATGTGAAAACACAAGGTGCTAAGTTGTAATCCAATTCTAAGGATTTTCGTGGTTTCGGGGAATCCAGTTATAGGAGAACCAGGAAGGGGTCTACTTGATGGAGGCGATTAGCTTCCTAGGGTCAATTAGTACGGAATATCATGTCTCCATGGCAAAAAATGTGACCTCGCTCCTCCCCATTAGTATACGTGATTATCAAGTCACCATATTTGGCACACTTGATTATATTAAGGACTCCAAGATAGCCATGACGTGGATTGTAATGGCACATCTTTACGGATGTGGGTTCAAGTGAACGGAAGAATTTAATTTCACAATGGCGATTATTTGGGCTTATCACCGCCAAAAGTCACGACATCGGGAACATTCGATTATGAAATACCGATGACTTAGTGTGGTAAAATTACAATGGCACATATTCATTGTCTTGGGTTAGACTTTTGATGTAGGTTGTTAATTTTTCATTGTCAATTATCACGCATGCCGTCTCCCCTTGACACAAAAGAGTGACTCATTCCTGCCTGCAGGCACATGCCATTATGTAATACTCATTGAGTTTAGAATAGGCAATACACCATATGTGACCATAGATGATGCACCGGACAGTTCCAGCTTGGCCTACTATTTGACAAAGGTGAGTAATATTCAGGGTTAATGATTACCTCACCGCCAACTATATTAATAGAGATACGGGAGGATATAAGTTAACTTTATAGTCTCTTGGCGAACAAGTGGACACAACAATAGTAGTTAACATAAGTAATGAACTCATGACCACCGACAGCTAAACCCAAACCATCAGAAGAAGGTTACACATTAGAGCATAGAACCGATACCAAATACTAAATAATGAATTAAAAAAACCATGACGGGAAACAAATTTCTTGACAAATAACTTCAATTACCAAACATCCACAACTATTTGCTCCTTGTTCTCCGGCCTTTGCGACGTAGACCACATGGACCATACGGCTTGTCCATAAAGTGGTAGTCCAACTAAAGCCCAATGACGATGTAGGATGAGGATTTGATTTACATGTAGGATAGTTGATGTATGTTGAATTCTCGATTCAAATCTCAACAAATCATTAGGTTATGTCTACTTTTTTTATTCCTATCCGGAATGTGGCTATTTTAGATAAGACACCTCCATTATTTCCCCTTGAATAAGTCTACCTAACTCAGATGAGAAGCATATCGAATTAATAGTGTAGATTAGGGTACTATGGGGTTGGTGAAGGAAAATACAACAAAGAAAGGGAGGAAATGGTATTTTATGCACACTCATACTTGGTTAGCATTTTCATACAAGATTCGGTCCATTTTCAACTTGTATGAGAGATCTTGTCCATGTGTTATGATTAACCTTTCTCTAGTCTCAGTCTCTTGGTACCAATAGGAAGGAAGTAGAGCAACATGTTGGGTGTTCTCGTGTTGCCCTATGAGCCTCCTCCGTTTCCATATTATCTCACTATACAACTAGATACAAGTACAACACAATGTTGGATGTTTCCATGTTCGCCTATTATCCTCTCCATTTACACCTTTCCTCACTAGACCATTATAGATTCTACTGTGGAAAAATATCCCCATATGGTTATGACTACCCTTCCACTAGAATATGCATCGAAGAGAAGTAAATAGTATTTTTTGGGGTTTGTGTTTGGTCAGATGCCAAGTTATTACATACATATACCATAATTTAGTCACAATACAGCTTGCACATGAAGTCAACCTCGATATGTAAGGACGCGGTTCCATCGACATCTTGTGTGGTCGCATAGCCATAGTTAACTTCCATCCAAAAAGTAGCTTCCATATCATTTGCGCCTCCTATTAGCCATGTTTTCTCCCTTTTTTCAGTCATGAAGGTCCAATTAGACAGCTCATTTCAAACCCAAAGATTCATGCCAACCTTCTCTCGTACGACCCATTGTGTCAACACACATGATGAACAACTTCAAAAATATATTATCTCATGAGCTAACACACTTCTTGACCTACTGTCTTTTCACATGACCCGAGACCTAGCTCCATCGCTAATGTTTCACAAAGCTTTACCGAATGAATATATTCTTGTTGAAACAATCGAGATATCAAAACCATCATGGGAAATGAATAGAAAATCCATTTCAAGTGGATAGGGTGATCATGAGGCAGTATACCAAATCCCCCC